>NC_053496.1:41105440-41177940 GCF_905171775.1 Rana temporaria | reverse complement strand
TTTCCAGCTCCTCCTGATTGCAAGAAGTGAAATGCAAAGGGTGGGTCAGAGACAGTCAGGCTGGGGAGGAAAGAACGAGATGATGCTGGACATCCTTCAGCCAGGAAATGAGGGGAGCTCTATCTGAATTGCTGCAGCTTCTAATGCACATTGTGAGAAGCTCACAGTGTGCAGTGAAATCGGAACAAGCCGTTTCAGTCCAGCAGAGGAGCCTGTACAACTGCAAGGCTGGCAGTCGGATGTATGACTATTTGGTGGAAGGGTTACTGTTTCATACCCAGGGGGGGGAAGCTGTCCTTTGCTGATAAGACTGCGGTCTGTGTCAGTGTGACCGGATAACATGGTAGAAAATAGGCAGAAAACTCTATAAAAGGCATGAAAAGCTGTGTAGAAAGTGACTGATAAATGTGTGCTGCAGAAACCCAGTTCTGGGTGCGTCCCTCTGGCCAGATACTCTTCAATCTGAAAATGGAAGGGGCGGGATAATTGTCAGCTGAACAGCAACTACATCCAATCAGATTTGGGTACTCTGACAGCCCCGGGTGCTGCAGCTGTCTGAGTACAATGGCCGGCACTGGAGATTCCTCCATCCACACTGCTGGGGAAATCTTTCTGTGTATGGACGGCTTAAAGTGATATTGATCCCAAAACAAAACTGTACTTGTATAGCAGCTTACCAATCATTAGATGTGGTGGATGCATTTTTGTTTTCTTTATTTAAACTTGATTTCACCTGCTGATCTGGCCAGTAACACTGTATTAGAGCGCCCCCTCTCTGGATGAAGGGGCACAGCAACAATGTCAGTCCGGTGGGAGGTGAGTGTTCAATGTTCTAGAAGATTTAAATAAACTAAATTGAAGCCAAACTCCAGCTCACTCTTTATAATCAGTTACAGCAAACTTTTTTTTTTTTTTGGGGGATTAAGGTTTTACATAAAAGCTGATCATTGTAAGCACCCCTTCCATGGTTTGTCCCATCCCTGTTGTTAAGACCTGCAGTGGTTATGGTACTGCGGCCTTCTTTCCATCAATTGCGGAGCTTAAGTGATTATCGCTACCATAGGAGGTAGAGGGATAGTGGAGATGAATGCAGTTTCCAGGGTGATTCTTCCCAATGGTTAGAATATTCCCCCAAACATCAGCCAAGACTTCATGAAGAGGGTACATGGCATAGAACATCTTATTGAGAAGGCAGGCTCTTGTATACACCAAAAAGAATACTTGCAGTAATCCGATGGACAATGACACACACTCCACCCACAACAGCATACAATGGGTACTAACGAGCCTCCAATACACATTTATCATCAATAGAAATTCACACAATACAGTGTCTTGAGAGCCAGACTAAGGCTCTGAGAAGGCAGGCTCTTATATACACCAAAAAGAATACTTGCAGTAATCAGATGAACAATGACACACTCCACCCACAGCAGCATACAATGGGTATTGAGAAGGCAGGCTCTTATATACACCAAAAAGAATACTTGCAGTAATCAGATGGACAATGACACACTCCACCCACAACAGCATACAATGGGTATTGAGAAGGCAGGCTCTTATATACACCAAAAAGAATACTTGCAGTAATCAGATGGACAATGACACACTCCACCCACAACAGCATACAATGGGTATTGAGAAGGCAGGCTCTTTATATACACCAAAAAGTATACTTGCAGTAATCGGATGGACAATGACACACTCCACCCACAACAGCATACAATAGGTACTAATGAGCCTCCAATACACATTTATCATCAATAGAAATTCACACAATACAGTGTCTTGAGAGCCAGACTAAGGTTCATTTACATGACGGTAGCAGACGACCTTACCACAGCAAGCTTTTATAGTACACCCGCCCTCTCTCTGCCTGGGAGACATTGAGATCAGTTAAGGAATAAACCAATTATCTCCAGGCAGAGAGCACACAATTTTCCCAAAAGTTTGAACACCCCTTTCCACACAAGGTATCCCTACAATTACATGGCCCCGATCTGGGGGACCAACATATCCAGATTTCACCCAGATCGGTCCAGGGGGTTTTTAAAAGAAAACCAAACCTATGAGAAAATACAGAATAACGTCTATTTTCTTCACACCTGTAAACTGATACATTCTGCTGGAGAGCTTGTGCTTTTGAAAAACACTTACTGGCCAGATGAAAATAGAAGAAAGTAAACCTAAAGAGAAATAGTACCGACATCACATGTAAGAATTGGTGCGCTGCTATATAATGCATTTTTGGGTTTAATACGGCTTCAAGAATCGGTGAATTTTGGTAAAATGCGGAATAACCGAGAGGTTTACAGAGCAGCTCAGCGAGGTGCGATCTTCCTGTATGAAGTGTAGATGGAGGAAGAGGGCGGTGGTGGGTGTACCTGGCCGGGAATGGGGAAGTGTTTGGTTGTGGTTAACCGTCAGGAAATGAAAACGTTTCAGGTCATTGTGAGAGACGAGCCAAGTCTCCGAGGCAGAATGAAGTTCCCCGAGTCTTTCGATCCACATTTATAAAAAAAAAGATCAAAATTTATTAAAAAAAAATAATTGCTTGTCTTGCAAAACACTCTCAAACCAAGGTTTTTCTGTATATTAAAAATATTTTATATATATATATATATATATATATATATATATATATATATATATATATATATATATATAAATGTGTGTATTATAATTATTATACATTTGTTTATTTGTAAACCCGCACAGGGAGAATATACAGGTATTGTCCAGGTTGAGCCTTATACCTGGGACCCCCATTGCTCCAAGGCAGGAGTGCCAACTCCTAACCTACTGTGCCAAGAGGAAGCCAGCCCCTGTACCAGCCTGGCTTATGTGTGTGGGACTAAACCCGAGTTCCCATAGAAAACCCACGCAGGCACAGGGAGAACATGCAGATGGTGTCCTGACTAGAATACCATTTATGGACCCCAGTGCTGCAAGGCAGACGTGCCAACCACTGAGCCACTGTGCAAAAAGCATTTTGCATGCATTTTTTACATGCAGGCGGCTCTCCCTGGTTTCGGGCAGGTCGACTAGCGCTTTTTTTTTTATAGCTATAGATAGAACCTGTTATTCAACAAACTTAAAAACGAAAAGACTTAAAGCGGAACTCCCGCTGATCGGAACCCTCTCCCCCCTCCGGTGTCACATTTGACACCTTTCAGGGGGGAGGGGGTGCAGATACCTGTCTAAAGACAGGTATTTGCACCCACTTCGGGCCACACAGTCTGCGGGTAGACTGCGGGCAGGATGTCACCTCCCGTCCCCCCCCCGTTGTGTTATGGGAAACACTCGGCTCCCAGAACACAGCGGGAGCCAATCAGCAGAGTGCGTCGCGACTCGCGCATGCGCCGTAGGGAACCAGGCAGTGAAGCCGGAGCACTTCACTTCCTGGTTCCCTCACAGAGGATGGGGGGGGGGGGGGGCAGCATAGTGACGAGCAATTGCTCATCCTCTGCTGCGGACGGCGCTGGACTCCAGGACAGGTAAGTGTGCGGATATTAAAAGTCAGCAGCTGCAGTATTTGTAGCTGCTGGCTTTTAATTTTTTTTTTTTTTTTTAGCGGACATCCGCTTTTTAAGGTGTTGTAAAGGTACAATTTCCCCCCCCCCCCCCCCCTAAATAGCTTCCTTTACCTTAGTGCAGTCCTCCTTCACTTACCTCATCCTTTGAGTTTTGCTTTTAAATGTCCTTATTTCTTCTGAGAAATCCTCACTTCCTGTTCTTCTGTCTGTAACTCCACACCGTAATGCAAGGCTTTCTCCCTGGTGTGGAGTGTCGTGCTTGCCCCCTCCCTTGGACTACAGGAGAGTCAGGACGCCCACTAACACACAGCTACTTTCTCTATTTGCAATGTAGAGAGCGTCCTGACTCTCCTGCACTCCACACCAGGGAGAAAGCCTTGCATTACGGTGTGGAGTTACAGACAGAAGAACAGGAAGTGAGGATTTCTCAGAAGAAATCAGGACATTTAAAGCGGATGTCCGCTCAAAAAAAAAATATTTAAAAGCCAGCAGCTACAAATACTGCAGCTGCTGACTTTTAATATTCGGACACTTACCTGTCCTGGAGTCCAGCGGCGTCCGCAGCAGAGGACGAGCGATCGCTCGTCCGCCTGCTGCTCCCCCCTACATCCACGGTGAGGGAACCAGGAAGTGAAGCGATCCGGCTTCACTGCCCGGTTCCCTACGGCGCATGCGCGAGTCGCTCTGCGCCCTCCGATTGGCTTTCGCTGTGTGCTGGGAGCCGAGTGTTCCCAGCACACAACGGGTGATGGACAGGATGTCAGAAAAAAACCCGTCTTTTGCCCATGACGTGTGGCCGGAAGTGGGTGCAAATTCTTGTCTTTAGACAGGTATCTGCACCCCCCTCCCCCTGAAAGGTGTCAAATGTGACACCGGAGGGGGGAGGGTTCCGATCAGCGCGACTTCACTTTAGGGTGGAGATCCGCTTTAAAAGCAAAATCTAAGGATGAGGTAAGTGAAGGAAGACTGCACTAAGGTAAAGGAAGTGATTTAGGAATAAAATAATAATTGTACTTTTTACATCCCCTTTAATGTGGTTGTGGGATCTGATGTTGCACTCTGCAAAGCCTGTAAGCTGAGAGAGTGTCATCTGAGACCTGAGTGGAGGGAATGGATACACCCCCTTTACAGTGTCTCTTCTGTATCATCACAAATATTTGACAGATCCGCCAAACAGATCAGCCCCTCATCTTGTGACTTGTTGCAACATTTCGTCTGATTACTGTAGGAGGGGAGATGAGGAAATGCTTCCTCCAGGTGACATCATCTCAGCCTAGGTGATGTCACTGATGGCCGCAGAAGATGGCTTTATAATAAAAGGTCAGCCATGGCAATCACAATGGCCTGGCAGAATTAAAGCCCCTTGGTCAGGTGTGTATTTGTCAGTCTTCCTGGCGCTCGGCTGTACTAATGTGCACTTTGCTAACATGGGAAAAGCCCTTGAAGAGCGCCCCCGGCAGCTCGCTGATAACGTGATTTTGCAGCTAATCTGTAAAGCTGCGCTGTAAGTCGGCGTTAATGAGGTGGGGAAATTAGATGTGATCTGCCCACGCTGAGATCCAAGATTAATAAAGACTAAGCCTGTAATAATAAATTTGTAAAAACTTGTTCAGCTACGGCCGAGTAATTGCTGGTAAAGAGACGGACGCCGCGTATTAACGCCCCGCATCTACTTTCCAGAAGAAAAAAAAAATGTCTTGATTATTAAATGAAGTAAATATGTTATCGGGATCTCTGTGTGTACCTCCAGGATGACAGACGTCTGACAGATCGTTATAAACACAGTATGGAGCGGAGGTAGCGGGACTGGCGACTGCTAATTGTGGAAAATGCTGACACTACCCAGCATGCCGTTTTTAAGCTGATGTTTAATTTGCTTATATTTTGGTCCCAGCAGTATTAAATCTTCATTTTTAATTACCGTCTCAATGTGTAATGCAGGCTCCTAGCTAGTGGGATTGGCCTGCAGGGGGCTGTAGAGAGCCTACTGAACACATCCCGCACCCTCCTAAGGCCCCTTTCACACTGGGGCGTTATTCAAGCGAAGCCTCATCTGCAATCCCAATGTGCTGGTAAAGCAACGCTAAGACCCTAACGTTTGAGGGCGTTTTTGCAGTGCCTCAGTGTGAAAGGGCAAGGCGTTTTTACAGCGCTTTCAATTAATTTCATTGGAGAGGGGCGTTTTTTTGGAGAGTTTTTTTATTTTATTTTTTTCAGCGCCCAAAAGCTGCTCCAAAGATGCTGCTTGCAGGGCTTTTCTCAACGCCCCGCCAGTGCAACGCCTCAGTGTGAAAGAGCAAGGCGTTTTTACAGCGCTTTCAATTAAAGCGGAGGTTCACCCTTTAAAACATTTTTTGACATCACACAAAGTCACGCCATCCTACCGACACAATGCCGGTGTTTTTTTTTTTTTTTTTGTCAGCACATACCTCTTAATCCCGATTTTCACCTCACGGCGATCCCGCGGGAGTGGGCGTTCCCAAGCACTGCCTGTGATTGACAGGCTTCCGAACGGCGCATACTGCGCGTCACAGGTTGCCGACAGAACCCCAACGTCGGTGCGCAGGCGCCGTATAGAGCCGAACCGACGTTCGGGTTTTTCCGGCAACCTGTGACGCGCAGTATGCGCCGTTCGGAAGCCTGTCAATCAGGCAGTGCTTGGGAACGCCCACTCCCGCGGGATCGCCGTGAGGTGAAAATCGGGATTAAGAGGTATGTGCTGACAAAAAAAAAACAAAACACTGGCATTTGTGTGATGTCAAAAAATGTTTTAAAGGGTGAACCTCCGCTTTAATTTCAATGGAGAGGGGCGTTTTTTGGAGCTTTTTTTTTTTTTTTTTTTTTCTTCAGCGCCCAAAAGCTGCTGCTTGCAGGACTCGGTGTGAAAGGGTCAATTGAGATGCATGAAGAGCATTTTATGAGCGTTTTAATAGCGCCATTTTTAACGCTAAAACGCTGTGAAAGGGGTCTTAGTGTGGCGCACAACCCTGATGCAAACAGTGGGCTGGCTTTTGGGAGGAGTTATGCAAATAGTAAAATGCCCTAATAGGTGGATGCCAGAGTGGGTACTCTTAGGCCGGCTTCTACTTATGTTCAGACTGACATTGGTAACACCCCACATGTGATCCTCTGTGACTATGATTGACAGGACTGAAATCCAATAAATAAGAGGCAGGCCAGGGACAAGTCAGGCTGGGGAGGTGAGCGCTAGATGATAAGGAAGTCCTCCATAATTGGTTCGAAAGAGATCTGATTTTAGTGTCGGTTGCGTGTCCTCAACACGTGAGCTGCTTAGGGATGATGTGACCAGTTGGGTGTTCTCTGTATAGAAGTTGTTTGATTTCTCATTGGTGTGTTTTTTTAATTGTGACTTTATTTCGGGTTTGTGTTGCTCGTGTGTTTCTGACGTCTCAATGCCGTTCTTCTTTCTTGTAGGTGGTGAAAAGCTGAACCAATCCCGGAGGAACACACACTGAGTGAGTTTCGTCTTTTGTCTATCAAACCTTTTCCTCTTTATTTTTCATGTAATGTTGATTACATCTCTTCTAATGGTTTTTAAAAATGGAAATGAAGGCAAAAAAAAATCAATTTTGGATAGAATAAGATGGCGAGGTGTGTGTGTGTGTGTGTGTGTGTGTGTGTGTGTGTTTTTTGTGTCCTGAGCACAATATTATACAAGACCCTGTGCCCTCCCTTCAGGGTAGTGAATGGGGATGGGCGGGACGGCGGTCTTTTTATATTCTTCTGCAGAGGTTACAGAAGAGTGATGTGGGGTTTCCTCGGTCGGTTTGTGGTTTGGGTGGGGTGAGCTCTGGGTATATTTTGCACTTCTCCTGGCTTCCTGTTTTGTTGGTGTTGATCTGAGAAACTCTGGACTGATGTAGCGTGCGTGTGTGTAATATGTGTATGTGTATGTATATATATATATATATGTGTGTGTGTGTGTGTGTGTGTGTGTGTATATATATATATATATATATATAAAATTACGCTTGTAGCACAAGACTAAGATCAAGGCAAACCTGGCTGCCTAGCTAGGTATTGAAGATCCACCCTGAACACAAACATTTTCATTCACATTTTACTTGCTGCATAATTATTTATTAATAATAATATTATTCCACATTGCATGCACCAAATGCCTTTTGCAAACCCAGCTGCGCAGAGCTGTGGGCGGGACCCAGAATCCACCGTAGACTGCCTGCAGGAAACTACACTAGGGGGCGGAGAAGAGACCAGTCGCCCTACACCAGGGCCGATCCTAGGGTCACAGGCGCCTGGGTGCAGAATTATTGCTGGCGCCCCCATATGGGCGTGGCCATCTTACTAACCCCTCCCCTTTACAAATGTTGCTATGACTCAAACACAGGGATGCTCCCCTAAGAAGTTTTCATTGGAGTCCCCGTCCCCCCCCAGCAGGTGTCCCCCTTTCGGTGTTCCCCATCAGAACCCCCCACATCAGGTGTCACCATAGATCGGTACCCAACCAATAGATCCCTGTAGCTCGGGCGCGTTGGGAGCAGAAGCATATTACAGGGGGGTGGGGCATACATGGCATCTTTGGTTACTAGGAGGGTGGCACTCTGAGAGCATTTCTGGGAGTGCACGGGATGATTGGCAGCAGCTCCGGCCAACCCAGAAGCCTCTCGTCACACCGCCTATGGGAGAAGAACCGACACACGCAGAGGGGGCGGGGCAGACAGGAGACTGCTCTACGCGCACCGGCGGACAGAATAAGTGGAGCTTAGTACCGAAACGTGTTCTGATGGAAGGGGAGAACTCTGATAGGGACTTTCATGTAATCAAATACAAGGGGGGCTCTGATGGAGACTCTGTAAGAAGGTGGGGTTCTCAAATTGTGGTGTGAGTTGTTTTGTTTTTTGTTTTTTTTTCTCTTTAAATCGTATGCTGATTCCAAAACCTTGATTTAATTGAAATTTTATTTATAGAACAGATTTTATTTTCGGCCTGCGACTGTAAAATGTACTGGAAAGTCTGGGGCTCCTGCTGTAGACAGAAATGCAGGGCATGGAAATTCACACGCCTTGCAGAAATGGGGGACAGCGAGGAAGAAAATATATAAAGGAGGATGCTGTGTTTTTTTCTAAGGGGTGCGACTTGGGACTGCAAAGTCGCGTTACAAGTCGTTCCTCATGATTTCCAATGATGACCATTCGTATATATGCGACTTCAAGACGTGCCGACTTCAAAGTTAGTCCATGTACTACCTTGGTCCGACTTTCATGCAAGTTGTGGAACATAGACCTAAAGTTTACACAGGCTTTCTATGAAATTGCGCGACTTTAAGTCGCGGCAGTGTGAAAGGGGCCTTAAGGTCAAGTATGACCATCCTGATTTTTGTATTTTTGTTGTATCTTTTTGTTATAATGAAGTTTAAAAAAAATCAAAAGAACATAAGCAGTGTAAGATGCCTGTGCTGTGTATCGGCCCCCCTACAAGTTTTCTGCTGACCTCATTATGTGTACAGAATCCAGGCTCCTCGTTCTGGGTGCAGCATCTGGGATTTATCCAATTACTAGTCTAGTTTTTTTTCCTTTCTTGCTTTTTCCATTTTATTTGGGACGCTGTCATTATGTTCAGGGATTATAGGCAAATACTTGTGTTTGCAGTGAGTACACAGTTCAGTGTGACCTCAGGCAGTGATTACAAAAAAAGGTTTAACCAGTTTGGTACTAAAGTGCCTAAACCCACAGATACAAATGTAATATATTGCAGCTTACCAGTCCTCAGATGTGGTGGCTGCTTTTTTTTTTTTTTTTGTTTGTTTAGGCTTTTCCCCTCTCTTTCACTTTGGTTATGCTCCCAGTAAGGCCTCTTTCATACTGGGCGGATCAGTAATGATCCGCCCCGTGCACCTCTGCTTGCTCAGCGGGGATCGCTCCGTTGATCCCCGCTGAGCCGGCGGATGACAGGGCGGTCCCCGCACACTGTGCAGGGACCGCCCTGTCTTTTCTCTGCTCTTGCCTATGGGGGATTGGATGAACACGGACCGCGTGTCCGTGTTCATCCGATCCGCCAGACGGAAGGCAAAGTAGGTTTTTCCTCCGTCACACTTTGGCGGGTCGGATGTCAGCGGGCATGTCACCGCTGACATCCGCGGCTCCATAGAGGAGCACGGAGCGCCCGTACAGGTCCGCAAAAAAACCTGACAGACGAACCAGTACGGGGTGCGCAGTGTGAAGGAGCCCTTACACACTACCTGTCCTAAGGTGACAAGGTGACAATGCTCACTCATTGTATTTTATTTATAGAGCAACAAGGTTGTCGCCCTAGAACAGGAAGTATGTTGGAACTACATAACACCCCCCCCCCCCCCAAATTGTTCCATAAAATAGCGGGAGGTGTTTTGTAGTTTTAACACACTTCAGGGTGCAGTTTGAGATAAGAGTGCATAGGGCAGCGCTGGATTTCTAGCAGGATCAACAGCTGTGCTTACCGTATATGCTCGCGTATAAGCCGAGGCACCTAATTTTACCACTAAAATCTGGGAAAACTTATTGACTCGAGTATAAGCCTAGGGTGTCCATCTGCATGCCTCACTGTGCCCATGACTAGACTGACGTTTAACATGGGAGTCTATGGAAGGGGTGCCCAGCTTTAAAAAATCGGTGCTCCCGGCCGTAGATCTCCCAGACAACAAACTTTGCACACTTGTAGAGGAGAAATTGGGCTACATGTGTGCCAAGGGGACCTACGGCCGGCCGGTACCGGGTCCCCAAAGTCTAGGACAGGAATATGCAATTAGCGGACCTCCAGCTGTTGCAGAACTACAAGCCCTTTTGCAACAGCTGGAGGTCTGCTAATTGCATATCCCTGGTCTAGGAGATCAGGTGCAAAAAGGTGACTCGAGTATAAGCCGAGGGGGGGGGCATTTTCAGCACAAAAAAAGTGCTGAAAAACTCAGCTTATACTCGAGTGTATATACAGTATCTTTTAATAAAAATACAACTTCAAAGGTATATTGTAGACCAAAAGAATAAATAAGAGAAGTTCATTATTAGGCTTTTCATAAACTCTCTCTTTAAAGGCTTGCAGTCGGGTAGTAAAAATAGGCATTCCAGCCTATTCGTTTTACCACCCCCCATTGCCCACTTTTAAATAACACGGTGCTGCCGCAGTGATTTGCATTGTGGCCCCTGCAAAAATGATACCCCTGTGTTTGGGGCGCAGTTTTGCTGCCGGAGTCCCTCGGACTGGGGCTGTCTTTGCTGCGTGGGGTTCATGAACGGGTCCATCTGGGGTTATGCTCTGTAGGCTGTACACATGGAGGGGACCCATCGTTGGGTATTCCCCAGGTATTTGTAGTAAATCTCGGCCCTGGGCAGAGAACATTTAACATTCCACCTTATCAGCTGCTGCCAACCTTGCACATTACTGGAGATCTGGAGTCCATTAGTGCTCCTGGGGGGGTGTGAGTGATCTATTGTTGGATATTCCTAAGCTCCGGGATTATCTGGGGTCGTATTTTCATATTTTGTATGTCTAGTTGGAACAGAATGTTGCATTAATTCATATTGCCACAATGTAGTATTAGTAGTATTAGTAGTATTAGTAGTATTAGTAGTATTAGTAGTATTAGTAGTATTAGTAGTAGTAGTAGTATTAGTAGTATTAGTAGTATTAGTAGTATTAGTAGTAGTAGTAGTAGTAGTAGTAGTAGTAGTAGTAGTAGTAGTAGTAGTAGTAGTAGTAAAGTCTACACACCCCTGTTAAAATGTCAGGTTTCTGTGATGTACAAAATGAGACCAAGATAAATCATTTCAGAACTTTTTCCACCTTTTTAATGTGACCTGTAAAATGTCCAACTCGGTTGAACAACAAACTAAAATCTTTAAGGTGGTGGGAAGTAAACAATAAAAAATATGGTTGCATTACTTTGACGCACCTTTTAATTTTATTACAGCACTCAGTCTTTTTGGGTATGAGTGTACCAGCATGGCACATCTTGATATGGCCATATTTGTCCACTCTTCTTTTCAAAAACACTCCATCTGTGCACAGCCCTCTTCAGATCACCCCACAGATTTTCATTTAGATTCAGGTCTGAGCTCTGGCCATTCCAGAACTTTAATCTTCTGATGAAGCCGTTCCTTTGTTGATTTGGATGTATGTTTTGGGTTGTTATGCTGAAAGATGAGGTTTTGTCTTCATGTTCAGCTTTCTAGCAGAAGCCTGAAGTTTTTTTGCCAATATTGATTGGTATTTGGAACTGTTCATATTTCCCTCTACCTTGACTAAGGCCCTTGTTCCAGCAGAAGAAAAACAGCCCCAAAGAATGCATACTGCCACCACCATGCTTCACAGTTGGTATGGTGTTTTTTTGTGCCAAAATATAACCTTGGTTACATGAGACCATAACACAATTTCCTACATGCTTTTGGGAGACTTCAGGTGTGTTTTCGAAATGTAGCCGAGCTTAGATGTTCTCCATAAGAAAAGGCTTCAGTGTTGCCACTCTACCCCATAGCCCAGACATAAGAAGAATAAAGGAGATTGTTGTCACATGTACCACACAGCCAGTACTTGCCAGATAATCCTCCTTTAATGTTGCTGTAGGCCTCTTGGCAGCCTCCCTGTCCAGTTTTTTTTTTCTCGTCTTCATCAATTTTGCAGGAACGTCCAGTTCTTGGTAATGTCACTGTTGTGCCAGATTTTCTCAGCTTGATGACTGTTTTACTGTGTGCCTTGGAAATTCTTTTGTACCCTTTTCCTGACTTGATACATTTTTAACAATGAGATTCCACTGAGGCTTTGTAAGTTCTCTGTGGACCATGGCATTCGCTGTAGAAAATGTCAGGAAAGACCTACTAGAACAGCTAAACTTTGATTGGGGTTAATCAGAGGCATGTTTAAATGATGGCAGGTGTGTACTGACTCCTATTTGAACATGAGTTTAAATGTGCTTGTTTAATTCTGAACTCGGCTTCATCCTCCAGTTAGAGGGTGTGCACACTTATGCAACCACGTTATTTTTGTTTTATGCATGGCTGCGAACAGACGCCTTCACCATTTCTAGACGGGTGGCTGTAAGCGTCTTTGGGACATCCACACAGGGCAGGCAAATGGTCTCATATGCATGGGGCTTATATAAGATAAGAAATTTTGTGTGTGTATATGTGTATATATGAAGTCCTGATGCAACAAAAACCTGTATTTGCACACTGCATCCAATATATTAAAAAGGGTTTGGGTGGAGATGCACTTTAAATCCTATTTTTGAAGGGGTGCGTGTGTCGGGATAGAGATTCAGCTTGTTGTGTCCTGGTCCCCATAGATGTGTCCCAGCAGGACTGTGAGCCCTGTAGTGGTCTGTTCTGTGTCACATCCCCCCTGCACTCAGCACTTTGCCTGTTATCTATGAGAGGTCAGTAGATTCCATACTCCACTCTTATCTCCCAACACTGTATCCTGCCTGGGTGGGAGAGAATTCCATGCTGGGGGGGGGGGGTCTTTAGAGAGGATCTAAATCCATATCCTACAGTACCAGCCATTATTGAAATACACTGCTAAAAAAACAAACTTGAAAAAAACAAACTTGAAAAAAACACATCTCAATGGGGGGAGAACAACCTCAAGCTGGATATCTGTACCGATATGGATTTAGTAATGTGTTAGGAATGAAAGGATGTCATATCGTTTGATGGAAATTAACATTATCAACCTACAGAGGGCTGAATTCAAAGACGCCCTGAAAATCAAAGTGAAAAAATTATGCAGCAAGCTAGTCCATTTTTCTGAAATTTCATTGCAGCAACTCAAAATGGTACTCGGTAGACTGTGCTGGGAGACACGGCAAACCTTCTGGCAATGCCACGTATTGATGTGCCATCCTGGAGGAGTTGGAATGCCTGTGCAACCCTTTATAGGGTCCTCCATGCTACCAGTAGGGGCATTGACCCCAGCCAAATGCAAAACTAGTGAAATACAGTCAGAAAGGGGGGGAAAAAATTCCGTGGCCTCGACCTGTAAAACCATTCCTGTTTTGGAGGTCGTCTGTTGCCCATCTAGTGCACCGGATAATTTCATTACACCCAAATCAGCTGAAACTGATTAACAACCCCCTCTGCTACTTAAACTGGGGGTTCACCCAAAAATACATTTTTAACATTACATTCAGCCGAGTTGTCCTAATGACAATCGGCCGTTTTTTTTCTTCCCGTACATACCTTATTTTCACCGCCGCTTCCGGGTATGTCTTCTGCGGGACTGGGCATTCCTAATTGATTGACAGGCTTCCGACCGTCGCATACAGCGCGTCACGAGTTGCCGAAAGAAGCCGAACGTCGGTGCTGCTCTATACGGCGCCTGCGCACCGACGTTCAGCTTCTTTTGGGTGAACCTCCGCTTTAACTGACCAGATCAATATCCCAGGAGTTGGATATATGATGCTATACTCTGATTTAAAGTTAACTGAATTGTTCCTTTAATTTATTTTTTATTTTTTGGAGGGGTGGGTGTGTGTGTGTGTGTGTGTGTGTGTGTGTGTGTGTGTGGTTTTTTTTTTATATCTTCTCCCACTGACTGTAGTTCAAGCGGCATGAGTCCCATGAGATCAGACCAATTTGTAGAAACGCAGAAGGCTTTTTGCATCACTAATTTTATCTTATCTTGGTAGTTCTGGAGTTGCTGACTTGGCTTGAACTGGGAGAAGAAATGAAAAAAAAAAAAACGTCAGAACGCCAATAGCTTTACAGTCTGTGCATGTGTTGTGTGTTTTTTTTTTTTTTCTGTGCGGAGTTAAGATTTTACTATATTATCCTTTTTACTATAAAAAATGTTTTGTTTTTTTATAACCACTTTTTAAAGCGGAGTTCTTCCGTCCCTCCCCCTGAAACCCCCGAGCAAAAAAATTACTTTTAATATTAGGACACTTGCCTGTCCTGGAATCCAGCGAAGTCGGCGCCCCAGCCGATATTTTTCCATCGGCTCTGGGTGCTGCCGCCACCAATTAAAGTAAGAGAAAACATCGGTGAAGCATTTCTGCTTCAGAGCTGGTTCCCTACAGTGCTTTCTGAATGGCTGGCGGTGGGGGAAGGAGGAGGAGAGCCAAACTTCTGAGTGATCTCGCCACGGCAAAGGTGCCGTGGCGAGATCGTGGCACCGGAGGGGGGGAGAGGAGGCTTATGAGCGTGAGCAATGATGGTTGCATGGTATTTCTTAGGGTGGGTTTTCCGAAGGTGACAACACTTATTGGAGGCATTGCAACAGCCACTGAAAATATCAACTCGAAGATTAACAGGGTGACAACGCAATACAGGAAGCAAGAGTTGTCACTTGTTCGTCAGAACAGGAAGTGCCTGTGCAAGGACCTTCATGGCAGGATCACCAGGTATTTTTAAAGCTGCTCTCTAAGCGACTCTCATCCCTTTTTAATTTTTTGGCGAATTAAGTCTGCCTTCCAGATCCCTATTTGCTGCCAGTTTTGGTTGTAGGGAACCCACACTGCAAATGTGCCCCCACTGGCTGATTACCCCCTAACGGCCCCCCGCCCCTTCTGACATCCATGTCTTATTGCCACTCGAGGGAGGACCCTGCACCTTCTCCAACTAGTAAAGGGAAGACTTGGGCGTGTAGGGTCATGTGACTACAGCTATAGGGGAGCAAAGTCGTGGGGTGTTTTTTTTTTTTTTTTTTTTGGGGGGTGGCTGCAGGGCCTTTTAGAGACTAGCTTTAAAAAAACATTGCAGCTTTAAAAAGATTGAAAATGGCGTGGAACATGCGGTTTCTTCAGTGAGACGTTAGCGGTTGGGTTTTCGCCCATTATTGTCATAGCAGTCAGTGGTCCTCCCATCTGTACGGATCATCAGAATTGTTACATTGACCCGACATTCACTACATTGTAATCAGCATTCAGGACATTCCTGCAGATGTTTCCAATCCGTAATCAGCGTTGGTCGAAAAGTTTCATTTTCAAGGTTTTCCCTGCGTTTAATCAAGAACTCCGGCACAATCCGAACCGACGGAATTAAAGCAGAACTCCCAGCCTCTGCCCTTCAGACTTGCACAGATCTACAAATTCTTTTGGCCTCTTTCACACTCCCACGACTTGAAAGGGGGGGGGGGGGGGCAGTAAAGCTTTGTTAAGTTCTCAGATATTTACTGTAACTGTTCAGTATGTGTAATTTATTGCGTAGCATACACAAGAATTTCTCTTTTTTTAGAGGGTCAGTCTACCGAAGTCATATTTTCGGTATGGATGGACCCTGATGGGCTGAGCCGGCCTCCAGCATCTCGTCCTATGTATCTTAGACTATTCAGCAATGATCTCCTTGCCATGATTCTTGTCTGTTTGTTTGGGAGTCCTGGTTGTCCTCACTCACCTTTTTGTGTGTTCCAGCTCCTCCTGTTCTCTGTAATGAGAAAAAAACAGCAGGGATCCCTCATTATGGACACAGCGGACCTAGGAACTCAGCACAGGGATGGTGGAAATCCCTCATAATGGGCCAATGTCTCCAACTGACAGTATTTGTATTGGCAGCCAGTAAAAAAATTGTCACGTTTCTCCTGCCAGTAAGAGGAAAAGGTTGGCAGTAAAAAATGTGGCTGTGACGCTCGGAACTGCGCATGTGCAGCTCAGGCCTGGAGACGGCAGAGACCATCCAAGTGCCTGCTAGTCAATTTCACGTGCGCATCACCCATTGTAATGTATTGCCCTCTTGAGTCCTGTCCCTGAGCTACTTACTATATCGATAAGAAATATGATTTTTGCCTTAATATCTACCTTAAAATCACAATTGCTAATTGCATATTGTACTTATTTGTAGCCTAAATACTGCAATTTGCACTTAAAACTGTAATTTTGTAACTGGCAGTGTAAACTTGGCTGTGCCAGTAAATTTTGAGTAATCGTGTCATTTAAATTGCAATCTGGTAGGTTGGCAACACTGTAATGGGCACAGCAGGTCTACAGACCCGGGAACTCAGCGATGGTGGAAAGCTCTCATAATGGGCACAGTAGGTGTGCAGTAGACATGTGCGTTCCCGTTCGTAACAAATGGATTTACGAGCGTATGATTGGACAATCTTGCTAAAATATGAAACGCTGAATAAGCAAAAGAACGAAAATGACATCTATAACGAACGATTTGCATTCCGTATTTTAAATCCTTTGTCTGTTCGTATTTTCATTTGTGTGTTTTGTAAATCCGTTTTTGTCTGTTCGTAAATTTGTGTACTTGTATCGTATCGTATCGTATCGTTCTTTAGAATGGGCACTGGGCAGTGTAGTTAGTGAGTGATTACTTAATATCTTAGCCAATCAGCTTATCTCTTTTGTGCTGAGTCACATTGTACAGTGTAAATCCTCGTACACACGATCGGACTTCAAACAAACGTTTCCGTGGATTTTCGTCTGAAGGGAGTTGGCCAGACTTTTGAAACCGAAAAAGTTTGTCCGATAGAGCGTACACACAGTCGGATTTTTTGGAAAACGCTCATTTTTACATTTGTTGGCAAAATGTCCGACAGTGTGTACGGGGCTTAATAGAAAGTATATCTTAATATGGATTAGCCGTGTGTTGCTATGTATTTACGAACGTACAAAATTACGAATCCATTAAACGAAAATTATTATCTAACAAAATTGCGAATTTCGAATAAACGAAAATAAATTGGACAGCACTACGAATCATTCAGTATAAACGAAAATAAAACTGTTACGAAAATACGAACGGGTCCGAATAGGAAAACTTGCGTCTTACGAAATACGAACGGGTATAAATAGGAAAACTTGAGTCTTACAAAAGTACGAATCTACGGAACGAGACGAAACGGGGAAAAAAAATAAAAAATTAAAATTTTTGTTGTGCACATGTCTAGTGTGTAGACCCGGGAATCCAGGATGGGGGGGGGGGGGGGTAATTTTCATAACGGGCACAGCAGATGTACAGACCAGGGAACGCGGCACAGGGCTGGTGGGAACTCGTAATGTGAACAGCATGTGTACAGGCCTTGGGAACCCCTCATAATGGGCACAGCATGTGTATAGGCCTTGGGAACCCCTCATAATGGGCACAGCAGATGTACAGACCAGGGAACTCGGTAAAGGGTGTGGGAACCCCTCACAATGGGCATAGCAGGTGTGCAGACCCAGGCACTCAATGCAGACATCCCATGAATAGAGAGATAGAAGAAACCATCAGGTGGTTTAACCTCTCGGCATCCACTAAAAACAAATGCCAGTTTTAGGATTTGGATAATTGAAGACCACTGTAAACCAGTACAGTCAGACAGCAGTTGTGACTTGCAGCGATGGTTTCCTCTGGGCAGTGCCTGCTCCTTGTTTTGTGTTGGAATCTGGTGAGTGCAGCTTTTTTTTTTTTTTTTTTTATCTCGGCTGCAGCTTGTATTCCTGGAAGGAGAGCTTTCCAGCCCTTTCCCTGCTCCCCTCCCCCCCACCATCTTCATCCCCAACTGTACCACAGCCTGTGCAGGCTGAGAGGCTGTGGGGGTCATTTACTAAAGGCAAATCCACTTTGCACTACAAGTGCACTTGGAAGTGCAGTCGCTGTAGATCTGAGGGAAAGATCTGAAATGAGGGGAAGCTCTGCTGATTTTATCATCCAATCATGTGCAAGCTAAAATGCTGTTTTATTTTCCTTGCATGTCCCCCTCAGACCTACAGCGACTGCACTTCCAAGTGCACTTGTAGTGCAAAGTGGATTTGCCTTTTGTAAATAACCCCCTGTGTGTCGCTCCCTGTAGATCCCTTGCTGTGGGGTGCCACCTTCTCGGATTGAAGGAGACTGACGCCTCCCCATGAAACTCTCGGATCTCAGGTCAGTGATCGCTTTTAAAGCAAGTTTTTTGCTACAAGCTTTCTTGCAAGGAAAAAATGTTTCCCATATGCACGCTGGATCAAATTGTCTGTTCTCAAGCTTTGAATGTCACCTATGACCTGGACCTGTTCCTGGTATGTGAAGAATAGAATCGCAGCCAGAAAAGTAGCTGTTTACAATGATTGACAGCATGATCACCTTTTTATTTTTCAGTTTTTTTCAAATGTAGTTTTCTTCCAAAGCTTCCTGTAATAAAGACCGCTCACTGCTGCGCTCTCTCCTTGAGCAGGGCGACTGGTCTCGTCTCCGCCCCCTCTTGTAGTTTTCTGCAGGCAGCTTGTAGTGGGTGGAGTCTGGGCTCCTCCCACAGCTCTGCTCTCTACACAGGCTGTGCACAGTACAGTGATGTCACTGCTGCATTAACAAGGTAATATATAGATTAAGAAAGGCATTTGGTGCGCACAAAGTGGATTTATATCCTTTGCAGCTAATAAGAGCCGGTTCACACAGGAGCGACTCGTCGGGCGACTCAGTCGACTGACAAGTAGCACTCCGTTCTGTTCAAAGGAACCGTTCTAATGGGAGCGACTCAAGTCGCTCCGACTTAGAAAAAGGCTCTTGTAAGACTTTGGGGGCGACTTACATTGACTTCTAAGGAATATGAATATGAATATATATATATATATATATATATATATATATATATATATATATATATATATATATATATATATATATATATATATATATATATATATATATATATATATATATATATATATATATATATATATATATATATATATATAATTATAATTTTTTTTTTTCTCTATATCTTTTTTTTGAGTCTGGATGGATTACAACCCTTGTCATCTTCCAATTTCCCAAAAATGTATTTAGCATTTCTGTCTCGGATGCATCAGGAAGAAATCTGCATTCCCCTCTTAGATGGTTGTCAACCAGAACTGATGTCCCCAAAGGAAGATTTTTCCATCACTTCTGGTAATGGCTGTATAATTTAGGATTTCCCATCACTTCCTGTCTCGGTGACATCAGTGAACAGAGATGGTGACTCTCCATGCGGGGGCACAGGCAGCACTAGAAACCCAGCTGTAGTTCCAACCTTTTTGTCTACCATATCAAAAACCAAAAGAGATTAAATGTTTTGTCCATGCATTTTTAATGTCCTGTGGCTGCCCTGGGTAGCGTCGATGGGGTTAATATAAATCAGTCTGTTATCATTTTTCCATCTATTGTATTAACGAGGAACATCTGTTCGCTCCCAAACCCAGAGCTGTTTTCATAAATATTTCCGAGCCGGGGGTTGGCTCCCGTCCAGCGAGGAGGCCTGAGCGCGGACGAGGCGCTGGGTGTGCACCGAGGATAGTCAAGCTTTCATAGCCTGCTTGTGTAGCGTGGGAGACCCTCTACCAGCCGCAGCTGGATTTGGTGACAAGGGCTACTCTTTTCTCTTTTTTTTCCCAGAACCAAAACTTTAGGGCCTATTCACATTTAAACAATCTATTGTGGTGCGTTAAGGCACATTACGTCCTTTGTTAAGGCAGCCCATTTATTATGAATGAGCTGCCAATGCATCGCAACAGATCAAAAAAACGCTGCTTAGTCTACACGACGTGCACTGCGGTGTGTTGCACTCCACTGTACAATGCATTAGGGTACCCTTTTACAGTGATTGGCACCACCATATAGAGCGGGTGCGTTGCCATGTGTTGTGATGATGCTCATTATTGCATGTGTTGTCCCTTGGCCTTGGTTCATCTCTATGCGTGCCACGCTTGCCGCATGTAGGTTGGCTCATTCATTTCAATAGGCTCCCCTACTCGCGAGAAACGCTGGGAAAGAAGTCCCTGGCCTTTTGTAAAAAAAAAAATATTGCGCCCGCCCAACCACATGGTGCAAAAACGCATAGGGTTGCCGTTACGTTGAGGTGCTAATGAGAATTGCTGAAAAGCAGCGGGTTCCTGAGATGCATATATGTGAAGGAAGCCTTAGGATTAAAACCATGCACATTAATGCGTATTGCAGCAATGCACCTGCTCTGTTTTTGTTGCCAACTGTCTCCCTGTCCAGCTGTCGACCACCGCCGTGCCTTTACACCGCCGTGCCTTTACACCGCCATACCTTTTTTGTCGGTGTCACAAGGAGAGGACGTGAGGGAAGATCTCCCCAGTGGGATCACAGACCAATAAGACTGCCAGAAGTTTTAACTCTTGACAGTTTTTCACGCAATGCTTGCCTTCTGGTCTTGGAAAAATTGGTGAAGATCAGGTCTTGTTGGGACCGATCATCACTTTATGAAGCGTTTCTACTGATTATTGTTTGTTTTATCTCTTGTATGCACAAGAGATCCCTGTATACATGTTTATATCCTGGTGGGCCAGTTAAAAGGGCCTCCCAGGTGTTGGGTTGAACTTCATGTCTGACAGGTCCTCTTAGATCCATGGCCAGCTTACCGCCCTCTTGAACTCCTGTCATTCCAGCCGATAATTATTTCCTGGAATAAAGGTACTGCCAGTTCCCGGTTTCCAATAAACAAGATAGTTGTGTCCTCCTCTGGTTTTATCATCTCTTTCCAGCAACTGTTCTTTGCTTCTCCCTCTGAATCAATTCTTTGTCTTTGATTTCCAGACTAGAAATGTCATCCCGTTTTTTATGCAGAACTTTCCATCTTACTGACCCGCAGAGTGTGACTGGATTTGTAGACGTTCCACCAGAGTGACCCAACGTGCAGGGGGTCCCCCAGAATGACTGGGTTCCTATATGGGTGTGGCTAGACCTTAAGGGTTTCCCCCGGGGTGACTAGATCTTCAGGGTTCTCCCCTTCCCCTTAGGGTCATGCCGATTAAATACCCCTAACCAATAAACCTGGTGTGGCTAGACCTCCAGTGTTGCTGGAATCCAGCAGGCCACCCCAGCATAACAAGGCTTTCTGGATGTCCCTCTGGTGTGACCAGGCCTTCAGGGTGGTCCCCATCTTCATGAGCCTTAGGTTAACTGATCCCCTTTAAAAAAACCTACCCAACACCCCTGTTGGGTACGACCAGATTCACTTGGTGTCCCCCAGATATCCCTCCCTCCTTGTAACCAACCTTGTATGGTGTCCCCAGTGTGACAAGACTTTCTGGCTGTCCCTCCGGTGTGACCAGGCCTTCAGGGTGGTCCCCATCTTCATGATGCAAGTGCCACTCCCAACACCCCCCACTCCAATGTGACCAGACCCTAGGGGGAACTGAACCCCTTTAAAAAAAAAAAAAATACCCAGCAACACCCTGTTGTGTATAACCAGATTCACTTGGTGTCCCCAGGTATCCCTCCCTCCTTGTAACCAACCTCATATGGTGTCCCCAGTGTGATCGGACCCATAAAGTTTCTCTCTGGTGTTAGCGGAGCCACAAGCTGTCCCCCTGGTGTCACTCTTTTGAACCCTTCTACAAGGCCCGTTTTTAAAGACATTCTCTGGTTTTAATGAGGATCGTGTGTCTTCAGTCTCCTGTGCATTTCTCCAAGCAGCTGGTCATTGGTCCTGTCATCGTCCGTCATACTACATGGAGGATTTATCCTGACAGCCGCTCCCTGAAATACTTCTGGAGTTTTATTATAGACTTGGAACCCCTGCTCCGGCAATCGCCCTTTAAAGCCGAACTCCAGGCGCCCAGCCAAATCCATAACTGTTTTTCTTTCCAAAAGATTTGTAATTCTGCCCAGCAGGTCTCGTGATCCACACACTACTGCCATACGACACTGCCGGAAGATTGGCATTTCGGCTTTCTGCCAATCGGACATTAGATTGCCTGGAGTTCTTTTCTAACTCTGAAGAGATAAATGGCCCTGAACAATGGCTTTTTATGGAACCTTTCTGGTTCTGCATTTGACCGATGATTCATGTTGACCTCTCTGTAATTATATGTCACAATAAACTGCAACAATACAATTTATTAAATGGTTCTTGCGCTCCATTCCGTGGCTTAGGCCAGCTCGAGCTGTTCAGACAAGTCAGAGCACACCTCATTTAAGATGGCACCCTTCTGACCCTCCCACGAGCTCTGATCTGCCTGCATAGGAACCTATAGGTAGATTCACGTAGATTGTCCTAAATTTAGGACGGCCTAGCCTAGCCTTTTTAGGCTACACCGCCGTAAATTAGTAGGCTAGTAGTGATTCACAATCTACTTACCTGCTAATCTACGGCGGTGTAGCCTAAAACGAGCGGGCGTAAGGGCGTCTAATTCAAATGACTTGGAGGGGGGCGTGTTGTATGGATATGAGGCTTGACCTCAAGTTTTTTGACACTGCGCATGCGCCGGGCGACTACATTTCCCAGTGCGCATTGCGGCTAAGTAGGCCGTACGGGCCTATTGATTTTGACGCGGACGTAAACGACGTAACTCCCGATTCGCGGACGACTTGCGCAAACGACGCAAACATTTTGAACCTCGCGGCGGGAACGGCGGCCATACTTTAACATTGTTATTCCAACTTTAGGCCGCCTAAGGCCTTACGGAAACGACGTAATGCGACAATGTATGAATGAATGAATGAAAAACGTATAAAGCGCGGCGCATGCGAACTGAATCGCTTCTGGGCGCTAGTTGTTCGTGTAGGCCTGGCGTTCGTTCGTGAATCGGCGTATCCCCTCATTTACATAATCTACGCGGGCTGCAATGGAACCGCCATCTAGCGGCCATCAGAAACATTGCAAGCTAAGATAGGCCGGCTTTGCGCCGTTCTATCTTAGCTTTGTTAAAGTGTATCTCCGTTTGAGAATACACTTCAACAAACACCGGCGTAGATTCAGAGTTAGGTCGGCTTATCTACTGATAAGCCGGCCTAACTCTTTGTGAATCTACCTACTAGTATGTAATAGAAATGGAAGGTTTTAGTCTAAAATTCCATTAGCATGTTAAGGAGGGTACAGGGAAACCGGGGAAGCCAAAAACTAAGCAGAAAAAACTTGGTTAGCCCACCCAAAAGTGAGACTTCATTGTAGTTGGTGGAGTCGCCTACTGGCAGCTAGAGTTCCTGGGTCACTACTGGGGCATTGTGGGTGTTCCGATCCTGCTGTTGCTTTCTGTCATATAAAATGTTAACAAAAAGAATCCGGCAGGGAGGATGGGAATTCCAATAATGGCCACGACTGCTGTGCAGACCTAGGAACTCGGCGCAGGGATCTCACCAATATTGATGAATATACACCGATCAGCCATAACATTCTGACCACTGACGGGTAAAGTGAATAATATTGATTATCTTGTGACAATAACATCTTAAAGTTGGGTGGGATATATTGGGCAGCAAGTGAACATGTCCCTGAAGTTTGATGTGTTAAAAGTAGAAAACATGGGCAAGCTTAAAGTGGAGGTTCACCCAAAAACGTAATTTTTAACATTAGATTGATGCTCATTTTGTCAAGGGGAATCGGGTGTTTTTTTTTTTTTTTTAAATCGAAGCGTACTTACCATTTTAGAGAGAGATCTTCTGCGCCGCTTCCGCGTATGGGCTGCGGGACTGGGCGTTCCTATTTGATTGACAGGCTTCCGACGGTCGCATACATTGCATCACGATTTTCCGAAAGTAGCCGAACGTCGGTGCGCAGGCGCCGTATAGAGCCGCACCGACGTTCGGCTACTCGTGGCGCGATGTATGCGACCGTCGGAAGCCTGTATGCAACTGTATGCGATGTATACGACCGTCGGAAGCCTGTCCATCAAATAGGAACGCCCAGTCCCGAAGACTTTCAAAGTCCTCGGCCAAAAGTCAGGTGGAGGCTACACACGGCCGGACTTTCAGAGGGGGGAAAAAAGCCTGTCTGACTTTTTCTCTGAAAGTACGGTCGTGTGTATGAGGCATTAGTGTCACTTGTCTGTCGGCATCACTTCCTGACAACAGAAAAATGGTGACGGAAGGGACCTCCAACAGATTGACGGCCTCCGCTTAGTTCCTGTATGCTGTGGTGAAAGGTGTGTGTGTGTGTGTGTGTGTGTGTCTTTCCTCCAATCCGCTCTCGGAGCTCTCCTCACTGAGCTTTGCAGTGTGTAAAGTTGGCTCTCTGCCCGCTCTTTTTCTTAAAGCTCAGACAAGCTTTGAACAGATGTAGAGAAGAGGAGACCGCAGATAGACAGGTACAACTTGTATAGGACGATTTGTTTCATCTGTTTATCCCCTGAGGCCAGTCACATCCCTGGATATATGTAAGGGGATACAACCATTCTAACAGATCTGCTACTGATGGCTTGGTGCCAGATACCCCAGCATACCTTCAGAGGTCTAGTGGAGTCAATGCAGCGATGGGTTATGGTGGGTCATGATGTCATGGCTGACCGATGTAATGCACCATAAGGTGGGTTCACCATCTAGCATCCACCAAACATTGAGTCGGCGTTGGGTGGATTGATCCTTTAAGTCATGGGTGTCCAACCTGTGGCCCTCCAGCTGTTGTGAAACTACAAGTCCCATCATGCCTCTGGGAGTCATGCTTGCAACTGTCAGCCTTGCAATGCCTTATGGGACTTGTAGTTCCGCAACACTTATAGGGCCACAGGTTGGACACCCATGCTTTAATTGGAAGTAAATCCTAGAGGCATCGTGCAGGAGGCGGGCTTTCTTGCGCCGGTCAGGTGGCACCCATAGGTCATGGTGCCATGCAGACGTCTGGGCGGAGTGTTGCTCCACGCTGGTGAAATGGGCATTTTCTTGGCGATTGCCATATTTTACATAAAGGTGTTCTCTTCCACTTTAATAACACAGTGATAAGTTTTATCCCGGAGAACTTTACTGAGCGATAGCCTATGGAGATCTCCGATGTTGGTACACGCTGTTCCCCGATCCTGCTTTGATGGCGCAGTCAGCGGGAGGGCTTTTGGCGGAATTCCCGGTTTGTGATGTCATTTTGGATGCTGTTGAATCCCAGCTGGAGAACTCGGCTCATCTGATGTTTTTTGATTTGCACAGATACCGCGCCAGCTCTGTAATATCGGAGGGTGGGAACCGACTCTCCAAATAAATGTCAACTCTTTACATTGTGATTTCTTGGAAGAGGAGCGGAGCGGTGCCGCCCCGGCGCGGATCATGTGTCTGGTCGGTGCGCAGGGATTTTACATTCAGTCGCTGCGATCAGGTTTCAGCTTGATGCGTTTGTTAAAAGTGAAGTTTAGGCTGCTTATATTTTTACTTTCCCTGGTTCCTTCAACTTGCTGATTTAATTATTTTTAAAAATCCTTTAAATGTCTATTTTTTTAGACCCAGTGATGTCATCCCTGGGTCTCTGTGCTTCTCTGTGCAATGCAGGCAGATCATGGCTGGTGGGAGGTGGCATACATAGCTTTCTGATGATCACACCTGGGTTCAGTACTCAGCCTAAGAGTCCTTAGGCTGGGTTCACACTACTACACTACTTTCATCCTACTTTGCTCTGTGTTCAATGTTTCCCTATGAGAGCGTCTTGTAGCGTCCTACACAAGTCGGTCCGACTTTGAAAATGCTCCCTGTACTACTTTTGGTCCTACATTGATCCTACTTCAGGCCCATTGAATATCATTGAAGTCAGGCCAAAGTAGTATCCTGTTCATGAAAGTAGGATGGATGTAGGACCAATGTAGGATAAATGTAGGACCAATGTAGCAGAGCAAAGTAGGATGAAAGTAGTGTAGTAGTGTGAACCCAGCCTCAGTCCTGATGCAAGCTCTTAGGAGTTATGCCTTTTTAATGGGTGGAGGTAATGCCCACATGTGATATTAAACCTCCATGGCTGAAAGCGCTGAAATCCAATTAATAAAAGATGGGGTGTGGTGGAAAGGGCTAGATGATGCGGGAAGTCAGGCGGGCTTTACCCGACTTGCAGTTTTCCCTGCACACTGTGAGAAGCTGTTTAGCAATATTGGTATATAAGGGAACAGTACTGGTTTTGTTCTTCCTTTTCTTCTTCTTTTTTTTTTTTTCTTTAGAAGTTGTGACTTTTAAAGCCCCCCCCCCCATATGAATCAGATCACTTTAGGATGTTGCCGGTTTTAAAAAGTGGGTGTGGTTAAAAAAAAAAATTGGCAATATGAATTAAATGTTGTATTTAAGGCTGGGTTCACTTGTATGCGCGTCGGGTTCCAAGGTGGTTTTCATTCAGCGGTTCAGGTACAAATTTTGACACTGAAATCGCACCTGAAGCGGACTGGAAAATGCACAGGACCTTTTTTTCTTTTTTTTTTTTCGATATTTGCTCTACAACCGTCCCGCATATGTGAACCCGGCTCCATTGAAATCCGGTCTGGTTCACATGTTGTGAATCAAATGGGGTCCAAAACGCATCCAATTCGCATATATTTAAAATTGTTTTCGAGGGGATGGGGAAGAGAAGGAAGGGTTGAGGAAGGAGGGGGGAGATGGGAAAAAAGGGTTGAGAAAGGAGGGGGAGAGATGGAAGGAGGGGTTGAGGAAGGAGGGGGAGAGATGGAAGGAGGGGTTGAGGAAGGAGGGGGAGAGCTGGAAGGAAGGGTTGAGGAAGGAGGGGGAGAGCTGGAAGGAGGGGTTGAGGAAGGAGGGGGAGAGCTGGAAGGAAGGGTTGAGGAAGGAGGGGGAGAGCTGGAAGGAAGGGTTGAGGAAGGAGGGGGAGAGCTGGAAGGAAGGGTTGAGGAAGGAGGGGTAGAGCTGGAAGGAAGGGTTGAGGAAGGAGGGGGAGAGATGGAAGGAGGGGGAGAGATGGAAGGAGGGGGAGAGATGGAAGGAGGGGGAGAGATGGAAGGAGGGGGAGAGATGGAAGGAGGGGGAGAGATGGAAGGAGGGGGAGAGATGGAAGGAAGGGTTGAGGAAGGAGGGGGAGAGATGGAAGGAAGGGTTGAGGAAGGAGGGGGAGAGATGGAAGGAAGGGTTGAGGAAGGAGGGGGAGATGGAAGGAAGGGTTGAGGAAGGAGGGGGAGAGATGGAAGGAAGGGTTGAGGAAGGAGGGGGCGAGATGGAAGGAAGGGTTGGGGAAGGAGGGGGCGAGATGGAAGGAAGGGTTGGGGAAGGAGGGGGCGAGATGGAAGGAAGGGTTGGGGAAGGAGGGGGCGAGTTGGAAGGAAGGGTTGGGGAAGGAGGGGGCGAGATGGAAGGAAGGGTTGGGGAAGGAGGGGGCGAGATGGAAGGAAGGGTTGGGGAAGGAGGGGGCGAGATGGAAGGAAGGGTTGGGGAAGGAGGGGGCGAGATGGAAGGAAGGGTTGGGGAAGGAGGGGGCGAGATGGAAGGAAGGGTTGGGGAAGGAGGGGGCGAGATGGAAGGAAGGGTTGGGGAAGGAGGGGGCGAGATGGAAGGAAGGGTTGGGGAAGGAGGGGGAGAGATGGAAGGAAGGGTTGGGGAAGGAGGGGGAGAGATGGAAGGAAGGGTTGGGGAAGGAGGAGGAGAGATGGAAGGAAGGGTTGGGGAAGGAGGGGGCGAGATGGAAGGAAGGGTTGAGGAAGGAGGGGGCGAGATGGAAGGAAGGGTTGAGGAAGGAGGGGGCGAGATGGAAGGAAGGGTTGAGGAAGGAGGGGGCGAGATGGAAGGAAGGGTTGAGGAAGGAGGGGGCGAGATGGAAGGAAGGAGGGGGCGAGATGGAAGGAAGGGTTGAGGAAGGAGGGGGCGAGATGGAAGGAAGGGTTGGGGAAGGAGGGGGCGAGATGGAAGGAAGGGTTGGGGAAGGAGGGGGCGAGATGGAAGGACGGGTTGGGGAAGGAGGGGTAGATGAGGAAGGAGGAGGAGAGATGGAAGCAAGGGTTGAGGAAGGAGAAGGACGGGAAGAGAAGTGGGGAGGTTAGAGGGTAGAAAGAGGTTGATGTATGGAGGGGGGTGGAAGGAGGAGGAAGAGAAGTGGGGAGGTTGGGGGGGGGGGGGGGGTGGAAGGAATGAGAAGGACGGGGAAGAGAAGTGGGGAGGTTAGGGGTTAGAAAGGTTGATGTATGGAGGGGAGGGGGGGGGGGGGGGTGGAAGGAATGTGAAGGGGAAGACAAGTGGGGAGGTTGATGTATGGAGGGGGGTGTGATGGATGGAAGGGTTGAGGAAGGAATGAGAAAGGGACGGGGAAGAGAAGTGGGGAGGTTAGGGGGTAGAAAGAGGTTGTTTGGAGGGGGGGTGGAAGGAATGAGAAGAAGGGGAAGAGAAGTGGGGAGGTTAGGGGGTAGAAAGAGGTTGATGTATGGAGGGGGGGGGGGTGGAAGGAATGAGAAGAAGGGGAAGTGGGGAGGTTAGGGGGTAGAAAGAGGTTGATGTATGGAGGGGCGGGGGGTGGAAGGAATGAGAAGAAGGGGAAGTGGGGAGGTTAGGGGGTAGAAAGAGGTTGATGTATGGAGGGGGGGGGGGGGGGAAGGAATGAGAAGAAGGGATGTGGGGAGGTTAGGGGGTAGAAAGAGGTTGATGTATGGAGGGGGGGGGGGGTGGAAGGAATGAGAAGAAGGGGAAGTGGGGAGGTTATGGGGTAGAAAGAGGTTGATGTATGGAGGGGGGGTAGAGGGGGGGATGGAGCCAGGCTGGGTCTAGGGGTAGGCAGATGAGTCGGCTGGTCTTCAACTATGGAACAGTAAATGTGTAAAAATGTGAACGTTCCATCAGCACTCTGAGTTCCCCGTGACATTGAATGGAGAGTCTTTATAAAAAAAAACTGAAATCCTGTCTGGAAATATCTGCGATTGATTAGTATTTCCTGCTGCTTCTTCCTGGTCTCCCCCCTCCTAGAAAGTGACATGTTCTTTGTTGAACCCGTCACAGAATTTCGATCCCTTATCAAGAGTATTGTGTGTGTGTGTGTGTGTGTGTGTGTGTGTGTGAAATCGGGCATTCGGCGTGCCGTTTCTTTATGTGCGGAGAGAACGAACGATGGGCTGTCCAAGTGGCGTAGTTGGCAGGATTCCTGATAAATCCCCTCTCCTTGGCGGAATCCAATCTGCCTTCTGATTCTAGAGGGAATTTCTCACCCTCTGCAAGCCAGTAAGTCACCGCGGTGTCAGCGGCACACACTGGATCTAAGGTAGAGCGTTGGCACCGCGCCACTCCATCCTCGATCACCCCACCCTTTGGGCTCTTTGGATTGTGTGCCTTCTCCGCTCTGCGTGAGCTCACGTACATTCCTAGCGTGTTGCAAACCGTCTCCAGCCTTATGGGTATCACTTTTCAGTCGCTCTGACATCTGGGCAGATGCAGGCCGAGAGGCAGACGCAACAAAAAAGTTTCCTTTTTCGAGAAGGAAGGAAAAACTTTCCGTCTCTCCTCCATCTGTAGATGTTATCTCCTCCTGCACATCAGGAGGAGTTCAGGTGCCAGCTTGTTGGGCACAATCAGGAATGAACATCTGGGCACAATGGGTATTGATGAACTCTGCCGCTCAGATGTTCTTCATTAAGTTCAGTTTTTTCCAAGGCGATGGAGTCGTGGAACGCCTCTGGTTCGCTTTGAGCGCTTCGGGGTTGCGGGATTTTGTAGCAAGTGTGGTGGCTTGTGGTTTAGAAATGAGAGAGTAAATAGATCCTTGGGGTTCAGATGAAATGAACTTCTATTGGTTGATCCGGTGCCAGCTGCTGCTGTTTTTCATTCCTTTATATGCAGACAGCACATGCCTTGGGTGGAGTGTCTGTACAGCTTGATAAATATGGGCCCTGGTGGAAGATATGAGAAGGGGCTCCCCCCCCCCCTCTCTCAGGCCGGCGTCTTCATTCCAAATGTGGGCACCCGGCCGTGACAGCTTTTGGCTTCACGGCCAGGCACCCACTCCGCATGCGCGAGCATCACTGCGCAATTCAATAGGACAGACTATCGCCTGTGACCTGTCATACTATTCGCCTTATCAGCCCCTTGGCGGAAGGAGTCCCACTCCTCCTGAAGCCCCCCCCCCCCCCACAAAAAAAAAATTACATGCCAAACGTGGCATGTAAGGGGGCGAGGAGTGGATTAAGCGGAAGTTCCACTTTTGGGTGGAACTCCGCTTTAAATCCACTTCCTTCCCCATTATGATACTCAATTTGAACTTCAAGTCTTCTTCACCACATCTAGATGCCTAAATGCTTTGAGTTGTTGCCATGTGATTGGCTGATTAGCAATTTGTGTTACCAAGCAATTGAACAGGTGTACCTAATAAAGTGGCCGGTGAGTGTATACCGTAAGTATCTGTAATAAATTAATGTTAAGGGGGGGAGGAGGAACCGGGGATTGCAAAATATACCGTATTTATCAGCGTATACCGCGCACTTTTTTCCCCCTTAAAATAAGGGGGAAATCGTGGGTGCGAGATATTCGCCGATACCTGCTTCCTGCGCTCAGTTTGAATGCCTGCGCCGACATATACCGAGTGCAGTACATTCGGGTACATTCGGCCAGACTCGGCTTCGCTCGTGCTCACGCATAAACGTCACAGAGCGTGAGCACGAGCGAAACCGAGCCTGGCCGAGTGTACTGCACTCGGTATACGTCGGCGGAGGCGTTCAAACTGAGCGCGGGATGCAGCGATTCGACGGGGAAACAGCGCGGGAGAAGCCTGGAGGACGCCACGCAAGACACCAAAACTGTAAGTACTAAAATGTTTTACCCCGATAAATACAGTAATGAAACTTTTAGTTTTTATTGCTCACATACCTGTCGCAATGTTCAGCAAGTCGACGTCCATCTCTGCTGGGAAGGAATCGCCTTCTGAAACCAATTCCTGTATTTATTGGCGTATAACGCTCACTTTTTTACCCTGAAAATAGAGGGGAAGCTGTGCCTGCGTGTTATACGCAGGGGGCTGTGGGAAGTTTTTTTTTTTTTTCTTGAAACTTCCCTCTTAAAGTTAGGGCGAAACTTTAGGAGAAATTATCTAACGCGTTGTACACACTGTGAGCGCAGTGACCAGTATCTGAGGCTCAGGCATACACGGGTCGCCCTGCTCTGCCAATCATCTCCAGCAATGCTGCGTTCGGTCACATCCCTTGTGTAAAAAAAAAAACTCAAATAGTTGTGTGTGACCCCCCCCCCCCCATACTCCGCTGGGGGTGCAGATACCAAATATTGAACCTATTATCTGGTATAACCACCGGGGGCGTCTGTGTCAGGGAATCCTTAGTTGGAAATATGAGACCCCTGGGAAAAATACTCCGACGGTTAGAAGGAATTTTTTTTTCTTCTTTTCCTTTAAGACCTCTTTCTGATTGGATGCCTGAATATTGGCCGTGCACGGGACAATTTTAAGTTTTTTACATTTAAAGTGGAAGTAAACCCTCCTAATGTTTTCAGCCAAGGAAGCTGCCATCTTGGCCTCTGTTTAATCTGCAACTGCCATGATGCTGCACATGTGATCAGTTATGAAACCAGCCATTGGATGGTTTGACAGTTTGGTTGAGAGCGCAAGCAAATGTGACACCTAGCATTTCCGGCATGCCGGGAATGTTAACTGTTTTTTTTAAACTATCAAATAGATGGGTTTACTTCCGCTTTAACCAATTTCAAGCCAAAGGTAATCGCAGATCTGATCACAAGTTGTCTGTAAAAAGCGATGTGTTGATCACTCCAGAGTTCAATCGATCACCAGAATTCAATTGAAACTGGGTGATAAATTGATGACTTCCACATAGTTTAAAAAGATTGAACTTCGATAAAACAAACAAAAGCACCGGACCAAACCATATTTTATGCTGTGTTTTTGAGCGCATTTAGACCCCCATCACTGCCTTCATCAGGGCTACGGAGTAAATGTCTGTCTATTCTTCTTTCCTTATTTTTGTAGCCCTGATGAAGGGTGATGGTTTGGTCCCAAAACGCAGTGCCTGTTTTTTTGTTGTCCTATGCTGAACCAATACATTTTTTTGACTCTGGCCTAATAGGGCTTTGTGTGTCTGTGTCTGTCTGTGTCTGTCTGTGTCTGTCTGTGTCTGTCTGTCTGTGTCTGTCTGTCTGTGTCTGTCTGTGTCTGTCTGTCTGTGTCTGTCTGTGTCTGTCTGTCTGTCTGTCTGTCTGTGTCTGTCTGTCTGTGTCTGTCTGTGTCTGTCTGTCTGTGTCTGTCTGTCTGTGTCTGTCTGTCTGTGTCTGTCTGTCTGTGTCTGTCTGTCTGTGTGTGTCTGTGTGTGTGTCTGTCTGTCTGTGTCTGTCTGTCTGTGTCTGTGTCTGTCTGTCTGTCTGTGTCTGTCTGTCTGTGTCTGTCTGTCTGTCTGTGTCTGTCTGTGTCTGTCTGTCTGTCTGTGTCTGTCTGTCTGTCTGTGTCTGTGTCTGTCTGTCTGTGTCTGTGTCTGTCTGTCTGTCTGTGTGTGTCTGTCTGTCTGTGTGTGTGTGTCTGTCTGTGTGTGTGTGTCTGTCTGTGTGTGTGTGTCTGTCTGTGTGTGTGTGTGTCTTTTTTTTATTACGGGAATTAAAGCGGTATTAAACCCAAAAATGTAATGTATTGCAGCTCAGGGGTGGACTGGGCTGGAGGGCAGCTGCGCCCCTGGGCTGCTCTGATGCCCCCCTGGGCTGCTCTGATCCCCTGTGTAAAAGCTGCACAGCGTCATCCGCAGACATGCCTAAAGACTTCCTGGTGAAGAGGAGTGAAAATGGAGCACAAGGCACCACCCCCATCATGGATGGTGTATGCTGGGTCCAAGCGGAGGCCGGCTCTGGGCCCCACTAGAGGCTCTACTCCCCCCTGCCAGCCTCGACTGAGCCACCCCTGAATCCCCTCTTTAGCCCTTGGCCGCCCCCTTCTGGCCAGTTCGGGAACTTTGAGCCGGTGCTGTAGACCCTGTCCAGCCTGTTCCGCCCAGTGAGCAGAATACCTGGATAAGAGCTACAGCCTAGGATGGGGGTCAGGAAGAGTGAGAACTGGAGGGGGTGCCGAGTTGCTGCACCACGAGCCCCTGGGTTTTACTTGCGCCCCCCCAGCCAAAAATTGGCAGTCGGCTACTGTCGCAGCTCACCAATCTTTAAAGGATCACTAAAGATTTTTTTTTTTAAATAACAAACATGTTATACTTGCATCCACTGTGCAGCTTGTTTTGCACAGAGTGGCACCGAACCTGGTTTTCTGGTGTCCCTCGGCGGCTTTCTCGGGCCCCCCGCAAGGACTCAACACCTTAATGCAAGCTTGCATGGTGTTGAGTGCTTACAGGCGCGCTCCCATGATGCAGCCGGCGGCCATAGCAGCTCACTGTATCACTCGGCCCCGCCCTCCCGTCATTGGATGTGATTGACAGCAGCACAAGCCAATGGCTGGGGGGGGGGGTGGAGAGGAACCAGAGAAGGCAAAATCTAAGCGGATTAAACTTGTTTCAAGTATTTGTCTATAGGGCTCTCCAGATTCTGTTGCACAGACCACACCCTGTGTTATATAACAGCCATAGAGCTCCAAGTATTCTCTTCCAGCTTTGTGGAGAGTTTATTGGAGTTCAGTGAAGAGCCCCCGCCATGGATGGAGTCTGTCCGCTCGTCCTGGCTCGGTTCTGCATGTCTGATGCGTTTCCTTTTTTTTCCTAATCTGTGTTTTCTGGTCCCTTGCAAGGCGCTGACCCCGTATGATGGACGGGGAAGGCGGCATACAGAGGCTGTTTACTGCTTCCATGCAAAGCCTTAAAGGGAAACCGTCAGTCTTTGTTATAGCATTTTTAAATAGAACTCCATGCAAAATTACTTTTGGGGTATTTTGGGAGATTTACAACCCGTCCGTTTTTTTTGTTTTTTTTCTGTAATGTATGTAGTTGAGATGGGAGCGCTAAACATGAGTCCATTTTTATTATCTTGGCAAGGAGCAACTAACAAAAAGCTTTCTCATTTCAGGGCAAAAACCACCCCCCTCAGTCAGGACTACAAAGCTTACAAAAACTTAAAGCGGGAGTTCACCCATTTAAAAAAAAAAAAAAAATCTCCCCTTAGCTTCCTGCTCGTTCGGTCTAGGGGAATCGGCTATTTATATTAAAATATAAGCAGTACTTACCCGTTTTCGAGCTGCATCTTCTTCCGTCGCTTCCGGGTATGGGTCTTCGGGAGCGGGCGTTCCTTCTTGAGTGACAGCCTTCCGAGAGGCTTCCGACGGTCGCATCCGTCGCGTCACTCGTAGCCGAAAGAAGCCGAACGTCGGTGCGGCTCTATACTGCGCCTGCGCACCGACGTTCGGCTTCTTTCGGAAAATCGTGACTCGATGGATGCGACCGTCGGAAGCCTCTCGGAAACCTGTCAATCAAGAAGGAACGCCCATTCCCGAAGCCCATACCCGGAAGCGACGGAGAGGATGCGTCTCGTAAACGGGTAAGTACTGCACATATTTTAAAATAAATAGCCGATTCCCCTAGTAATAACGAGCAGGAATCTAAGGCTAAAAAGTGCCCTCTAAGGGTGAACCCCCGCTTTAAGCTAATGGCGTTAACGTCTCCTTTTTTATATATATTTATTTCTTGTATCTATTTGTAGCCCTGATGAAGGTGATGGTTTGGTCCCGAAACACGTTGCTTATTACTTATATTTTTTTTGTCTCTTGCTGAACCAATAAAATACCTTTACACTCTCATCAATCGGTTTCTTGTTCAGCTACATATAGACTTCTTTTTTTTTTTTTTTTTTTTTTTTTTTTTTTTTAGTTTTTTGTAGCGGCACCCTTTTAAAAGTGTACAAAATCTCAAGGTCAGTCTAAAACCAAACTGATAAGAGACATGGAGGAGCTCAACTATCAGGAACTGAATTTATTTTATCTTGGGAAGAGAAGATAAAGGGGGGTAAGATCAACGTGTATAAATACATAAGGGGTCCTTATAGTGAACTTGGTGTTGAATTATTCACTATAAGGTCATCACAGAGGACCAGGGGGCACTTTTTACATCTAAAGGAAAAGGAGATTTAATCTCTAAATACAGTAAGGCTTCTTCACGGTAAAAGTTGTGCAAAATGTGGAATAGACTCCCTGCAGAGGTTGTTCTGGCCAGCTCAGTAGATTTCTTTAAAGGTGTGTGTGCAGTTTGTTTTGCACAGAGTGGCCCCGATCCTTGTCTTCTGGGGTCCCTTGGCGGCTGACTCGGCTCCTCCCTGCAAGAGCTAACCCCCCTTCTTGGGAAGCGCTCTTCCATGGGGGTTAGCTTGCAGGCGCGCTCCTGTGATACAGCTGGAGGCTAAAGCCGCCGACTATCAGTCGGCCCCGGCACGCTGCATCATTGATTTGATTGACAGCAGCCAATGGCTGTGCTGCTTTCAATCTCCAATGACGAGCCGCCTCAAGCTGGGGGAAACCATCGCGGGAACGAGCCCATGGAGTTTTGTGACTCAGTTAAGTAAAACTGGGGGGCTGGGGGGGGCCCGAAAGTGCAAGGTGTCTTTTAACCTTGATGCATTAAGGTGAAAAAACACAAAGCTTTACAACCCCTTTAACAACTTGCCGACCAGCCGCCGTCGTTTTACGGCGGCAGGTCGGCTCCCCTGCGCGAGTGCCCGTAGCTATACGTCGGCTCTCGCGCAGGCCACTAGGGTCCCGCGCTCCCGCGCCCGGCATCGCCGCCGGGCACACGCGATCGCTCGTTACTCCCCCGGTCCTGTCAGGGGGAGAAATGCTGATGTTCTGTTCCTGCAATGTATGAACAGAAGATCAGTGTTTCCCCTAGTGAGGCCACCCCCCCCCTACAGTTAGAACACACCCAGGGAACATACTACATTTTTATTATAGCAAAAAGTAAAAAATATTCATTTTTTTTCAAAATTGTCGATCTATCTATTTGTTTATAGCGCAAAAACTAAAAACCGCAGAGGTGATCAAATACCACCAAAAGAAAGCTCTATTGGTGGGGAAAAAGGACGCCAATTTTGTTTGGGAGCCACGTCGCACGACCCCGCAATTGTCCGTTAAAGCGACAAAGTGCCGAATCGCAAAAAGTGCTCTGGTCTTTGACCAGCAATATGGTCCGGGGGTTAAGTGGTTAAGAAAGGCCTGGATTCATAGTATCCAGTTATATTATATGTTGATTGGGACCAGAGTAAATCTCGGTGTTTGTAGAATATTTGTATGCTTTTTGTCTTCTTGCCCAAGCTGAGTGGGATTGCTTACTATGTTCTGCTTAATTATTTCACGAATGTTTGTGATTTGTTTGTTTTGCTGAAACTATAATAACTTCCTGTGCCTTCAGCTATCAGTTACATTGTTCTCTGAAGGGAACATAGTCCTACCTTGTTTCTACTGTTTTGACAAAAAAGTGACTGTCACCCTAGAACAGGACATGTGTTACTGGCAGGATCACCAGGTTAAAATGGTGAAAGCCTAAAAAAAAAAAAAATGCCGCCACCACATCAAATAGGTAAGCTGCAATGTAATTTGGAGTAGGTCAGGAAGGGCAGTGCAGAGAAGGCCGAGGCAATCTGGTCCTGTAGCCGGTCCTGCCCATCGCTGATGACTGTTGTACGTTTTCACTTTTGTTTAAATATTCATTGACTTTTCCTTGCAATTCTGCTGATACAAGGCAGAGCCGTCGCCTCTGTGATGGATGGTCGGTTAGTGGGAGAGATGAGGGGGGTGTTAATGCCGTGTCTGTCATGGAAGGAAGTTGACTTTTCTGCGGAGAACTCTCTTCCTGGGGAAATCTGGGCCACTTAACTGTGAGACTACTAGGCGTCTGTCTCCACGGCTTCAGTCTGTATCCTGTGCCTATATCTGCCGCTCTTCTGGGTCATGCTGGTCCCCAAGTGAGGCTCCGTCAAGATCCAGTCTTTCCCATTCTGCTGCCTGCACAGAGAAAGGATCTTCATTATATTGAGGGGCTTTGACGTCCAGGCAACAATTTATCAGCATGCTGGGAGATTTCATCCACCCTGATGCTTGTAATTGGTAGCCTTCTCTGCGTCCGTCTTCAAAAGGTAAAACGTTTAATCCCCCCCCCCCTTTTTTTGTTTGCCCTTTCTTTTTTTGCTATACTGTACTTGCCAATGAACCTGCTCCCTGAAAATAAAAACATTACCATGCATGTGCAGTGTGCTCTCCCTCCCTGTAGCATCAGTGTTGGGCTGAACCTCTTTCTTTGTAGGTTTGGATTCCTTGACTTTCCTGATGGAATGTAGCAGTATCCCTCTGTGTAAAACGTCCCTTTTTTCTCTAGAGCAGTATTTCAGAATGAAACCCCCGTAAAACTTCCAGGTCTCAGGGAACCCATACTAAAACCATACTAAATTAATTGGTGGTCCCTGAGAAGAATGCAACTCTTTGGTTGGTGCCCAGTAGTAAGAATGCAACTCTTTGGTTGGTGCCCAGTAGTAAGAATGCAACCCTTTGGTTGTTGCCCAGTAGGAAGAATGCAACCCTTTGGTTGTTGCCCAGTAGGAAGTATGCAACCCTTTGGTTGGTGCCCAGTAGGAAGAATGCAACCCTTTGGTTGGTGCCCAGTAGGAAGAATGCAAACCCTTGCCTTGGTGCCCAGTAGGAAGAATGCAAACCCTTGCCTTGGTGCCCAGTAGGAAGAATGCAAACCCTTGCCTTGGTGCCCAGTAGGAAGAATGCAAACCCTTGCCTTGGTGCCCAGTAGGAAGAATGCAAACCCTTGCCTTGGTGCCCAGTAGGAAGAATGCAAACCCTTGCCTTGGTGCCCAGTAGCAAGGATGCAACCCTTGCCTTGGTGCCCAGTAGCAAGGATGCAACCCTTAGACAGTTAAAAAGATAATTGTTGGCTTTGCCAAGTAGCGCTGGTCCTGGAACTCTGCGGGCACCATCAAATGGGAGGTCAGTTAGCAGCTGCTGTAAGAACCTCATGCAATTTGTGGAGGAGCTCTAGGGTTCAATGGATCCCTGGTTGCTCTAGTCGAGAGGAAGGATCAGCCATGTGGTAAAGGGGTTTTTCAAGTTGGGATATTTCCAGTATTAGATTTTGTTGGATGGCGGCCCCTGAATAATGCCTGAACAAAGTTAAATGCCATTTTAGGTCTGTGAGTAATATAGTCTGATGGGCTTCCTTTGACCCATGAGTGAGGTGTAGATTGCGTACTGGGCCTTTTCTCACCTGCAGGTCTCATACTTATTATATAATGAAGACGACGCTGGTAGGTGTATATAATTGTCCCTCCATCTTGGATTCAGGAAAATGTTGCTCTCAGCTGCTCCTGTTCCATCCTGTGTCCATCTCCGTCTACTTCCCCGCACAACCTGGCCAACTTTTTAATATTCTGTATTATTATTATTAGACTGAAAGTCTACCCACCGCGACTTCTAAATTGTATTTTTATACATCAGCTTAAGTATGCTTTTCTTACACCACACTCATAACCATAATTGCTTCCTGGCCTGACCGTTCCAAGAGCGCGGCCCTGTGCCGGCTTCCCCGGAGCCCCTGCCAAGTCCTGGAGCTGCTCAGATGGAGCGGAGAGATAAAAGAGGAATATGGGACGTGTCCGTCTGTTCCCACATGCTATTTGTGTGCTTTTATTTATGCCCTCCATTTATTGGCAGCAGACCCATGGCGCAATGTTTGATAGAGAGCATTTCTCCAATCGGGTAATTGAACAGAACGGAAGATTGCCTTCTCGTGTCAGAGGGCCTATAAGAGGACAGTTTAATAAAGGATTTGTATTGCTGCCTGGCCAGTCTTGTGTTTCGTACACAGCAAGCAGGGTGACACCACTTTCTCTTTTACTCTTTTAGAGTTAAAGAAAACAGTGGCGCTACCTTCCTGTTTACAGCCTGCTGATTGGCCGATAACTGATCAGTGTTCTGCTCCTTTATCAGCTCTGCTGACCCCCTTCCCCTCATCTCAGTACATGTGCATAAGCAGATCCTGATTGGTTCCTTCGATACGCATCCTGCTGTACGAAGGATGACTGACGCCGAATGGAAAAACGCTAAGAGACCCAGTCTCTTGGCACGAAATGGGTAAGGCCTTCCAGATGGCCCTCTCAGGACTTGTGTGCCATTGCGCATAATTGGGGGGCTGGCTACAAGAACCAGAAAGAGACAGCAGGCCCCCTGAAGGCACATGCACTGTAGCCATCGTGTCTCTTTAAGACTGATTATAGGTACTTATGCTAGCTGTACGTAATGTATGCATTATTTACTTTTAGGTTGGAGTGACGCCACTTTTTTTTTTTTTTTTTTTAATCGTCCTGGATGTCAACTTTAGTTCCCGTGCGCGTTGGATCGGTTTATGCAAAAAAATTGGACTCCGAATGGTTTAATTTCTTACCAGAACAAGGTTTCCGCCCGAGCCCAGGATTGGTCCAGTCTGTCGCACCAATCCCCGTACTTCTGTTATTACTTAAAGCCTTCTGTTCCAGCTAGAAGAATCGTCCAGATGCTTGTAATCACAGGGAAAATATTACCCTTTTTTCTTTTTTTTCACAGCGTCCGATGATGGACAACGCCTGACTGCCAAGTAGTCAGGATGTCCTTTATCTAACCCTTCCTAGCTGACGCCTCATTGGACGGATGGCTGTGTCTAGGGAGAAGGACATTGGCTCTTGCGTGGAATGATTCTGCGTCTGGAATTAAAGCTCTGGGCGGATATGAAAGCCACTTAATAATCGTTACATTTGTTATTACACAACCAAGATAAGGAGCTGAATTAGTCTTGGTTGGAGCTCGCTGTATCCTGTGCGCTGGGCGAAGGAGAAGCAGAGACGGCACTGCCGGTCTAACACTGTGAGCGCGCGTACAGGAGGAGAGGGGGTTGGCTTCCTCAGTGTGCTGCTACGTTCTGCTTACCCAATCGCAAGCTGGGGGCGGGTCCTCAACCAGCCTGCATTGCTTGTCTGCAGGAAGGTCCAGGAACTGGCTGTGCTGTTTGGTTGGAGTGACTGTACAGACTTGCAAGTGCTTTGGTAGGTAATATACGTCACACATGCATGTACTAAAGCAGGGGTCTCCAAACTTTCTAAGCAAAGGGCCACCTTACTGTTCATCAGGCTTTAGGGGGGCCAGACTGTGGCCATCGGGAGTAGAAAAAGGTCCCGGCATCAGTTGGAGTAAACCATGCCCCATCTTCGGTATCGGTGAGAGAAATTGTGCCCCATCACTTGTGTCATTGGGAGGAATTATGCCCTAATCGTTGGTGTCTTTGGTAGGAATTGGGCCCCATTGTTGTCATTGGGAGGAATTATGCCCCATCTTTGGTAGGAATTGTGCCCCATCATTGGGCCTCGGTGTTGATGTCATTGGGCCCCATTGTTGGTGTCATTGGAAGGAATTATGCCCCAATCATTGGTGTCTTTGGTAGGAATTGTGTCCCATCATTGGGCCCCATTGTTGTCATTGGGAGGAATTGTGCCCCATCTTTGGTAGGAATTGTGCCCCATCATTGGGCCTCAGTGTTGATGTCATTGGGAGGAATTGTGCCCCGTCATTGGGCCCCATTGTTGGTGTCATTGGAAGGAATTATGCCCCAATCATTGGTAGGAATTGTGCCCCATCATTGGGCCCCATTGTTGGTGTCATTGGAAGGAATTATGCCCCAATCATTGGGAGGAATTGTGCCCCGTCATTGGGCCCCATTGTTGTCATTGGGAGGAATTGTGCCCCGTCATTGGGCCCCATTGTTGATGTCATTGGGTGGAATTGTGCCCCATCTTTGGTGTCATCTGGCCCAATTGTTGGTATCATTATGAGTAACTGTGTACCATTGTTAGTGTCAGTGAATGAAATGGTTCCCCAAGGGCCGGATTAAAAGCAAGCAAAGGGCCGCATCCGACCCCCGGGCCGCGGTTTGGAGACCGCTGTACTAAAGTATAGAGCTGCACTTTAAAAGCATTAGTTTGACTTCCCTCTCCACAATGTAAGGTACACTCATCCTTCAAAGCCGATCTGTATTCAAACTAAAGACCAATCTGTCCTCCGGCATCCCCCTTCAGTCCTTCACTCCTCTCCTGGACTGAAATGGCTTACTCTGATTTCACTGCACACTGTGCTCTAGAAGCTGCAGCAAATCGGATAGAGCCCACCTCATTTTCTGCCTATTGTCAGCATCATATAGCCCTTTCCTCCCCAGCCTGTCCCTTTCCATTCATTGAACTCCAGTTCTTTCATTTGGAGGCTTGGTATCACATGTGGGTGTTATCAAGGACGGCCTGCACGCAAGGACGGCCTGCACGCAAGGACGGCCTGCACGCAAGGACGGCCTGCACGCAAGGACGGCCTGCACGCAAGGACGGCCTGCACGCAAGGACGGCCTGCACGCAAGGACGGCCTGCACGCAAGGACGGCCTGCACGCAAGGACGGCCTGCACGCAAGGACGGCCTGCACGCAAGGACGGCCTGCACGCAAGGACGGCCTGCACGCAAGGACGGCCTGCACGCAAGGACGGCCTGCACGCAAGGACGGCCTGCCTAGGAACCGCCCATCAAGGCATTTAGATATTTGCATAACTCCTCCCAAACGCCAGCCCACTGCTTATATCAGAGCTGAGGGCTGTTGAGAGGAGTACTGAGACTGGGCGCTGTAATGTTTTCAGGGATCGAAGTACAGCACCCTACCACCAGTCATGATGCATTTTGCTTTGCATTTTCAGTCCATTTAATGTGATTTTATTTTTTTTCTATGGGTCACTTTCACATCTGTGCGTTTTTTGGAAAGGGTCAGGGACTATTCTCACCTGCAGCAAGTCACGTTTCCATAGACTTCAATGGAAACGCAGCAGAAATGCAATGCCTGCGTTTTTGATGCGTCTCCGCTGGTTTATCGTGCGTAACAGACCCCTCCCAAAAGCACAATAAAGACGTCAAAAACATTAGGAAAACGCATCATCCACAACCTGCATAGGTGTGAATTTAGCCTTGTCCCCGATTCACATATGTTTTTGATGCGTTTCACATTTTTGGGATGTGTCCTGTTGTCTTTCTAGACAAACCAGCAGAAATGCATAAAAAATGCACTGCGTTTTTGATGCAGTTCCTCTGTTTCCATTGAAGTTTATGGAACCAAAAACGCAACCTGCTGCAGGAAAGTGTCTGACCCTTTCCCCAAAAAAACGCACCGGTAGAAAACGAAGATGTGAACGTGACCCATAGGAAACCATCTTGAATGGAATGAAGTGTTTTACTGAAAAACTCACTGGGGCAGATTCAGGTACCGCTGCGCAATTCTTATGGAGGCACAGCGTCCCGTTTTTGCCCTGTGCCCCCGCAAATTATTTACGCTACGCTTCATTCACGAAGCAGTAGCCACGTAATTTGCGTGGGCGCTCCTCAAAAATGCCCGGCGTAAGGGCGCGTAATTTAAAAGATCCCGTAGGGGGCGTGGATCATTTAAATTAGGCTCCGTCGAAACTTTCCCGACGTGCATTGCGGCAAATGACGTCGCAAGGACGTCCTTTGCTTCAAAGTGAACGTGAATGGCGTCCAGCGCCATTCACGATTCACTTACGCAAACAACGTTAAATTTGAAATTTGCGACGCGGGAACGACGGGTATACGTAGCATTGGCTGCCCCTGCTAATAGCAGGGGCAGCCTTACGCAAAAACCGACGTACGCAAACGACGTAAACTGCGTACGCAGGGCTCGCGTAGGGTTGTGAATCGGCGTTAGTATGCAATTTGCATACTATACGCTGATCACAACGGGAACGCCACCTAGCGGTCTGCGTAAGAATGCAGCCTAAGATATGAGGGCATAAGGAGCCTTATGCCAGTAATTTCTTAGGCTGCAGTCGGCGTAACGAGGTTCCTGAATTAGGAGCATTCGTAACGCCGGCGCAAGTAAGCAATTGCGCTGCGTAACTATGGTTACGCAGACGCAATTGCTACCTGAATCTGGGCCACTGAAAACACATAGGTGTGCACCAGGCATTGGGTTGGTTTTACACCTGAACATTGCAGTAACGCACAGCGTCGCACTCATTGCTCTGTACGGTGCCATTCATGTCTTCATGCCTCAAAGCAATGCATGTTGGCACACAAAATGTATGCATGTTAACGTGTTTGCGGTAACGCACCAGCCAAGTGTGAATGAGTCCCTGAAGCAGTGGTCTCAAACTGGTGGCCCTTGCAGAACTACAAGTCCCATGAGGCATTGCAAGGCGGACAGTTACAAGCGTGACTCTCTCAGGCAGAGGCATGATGGGACTCGTAGTTCCACAACAGCTGGAGGGCCACCAGTTTGAGACACCTGCCCTAAAGAGTAGGAAGGTGCACCCGGGCAGAGGTAAAACATATGGCCGTCTGCTGGTATTTTCAGGGTTGTCTCCTTGGTGGGTGACTTTTGGCACGTTCCTCCAAACGTCCAGATTGCGCCTTTGGCGTTTCTGTAGGTCTGTGATTGATGTGGCAGAGTGGGCGCTTCCTCTGGGATCCGGCGCTTCCCTTCCAGTTCTGCGTTTTCCCCCCTGAGGCGCACGGCTCAGTTGTGTTGTGTAAATCCCGCCGGCCTGGTATGAAGATCCAGCGTGCTTTTGTTTTTAGCTCAACTTGGCCGGAATTCCCAGGAAACTGAACTTTAATTGCTTCCACCTGTGGGAGGGGGCCGTGTGAACGTACCCTAAGCTGGTGTCATGGCTGAGGTATGAGGCTCGGAGTGCCGCCATGGTGGTCCTCACTTCCGATGGACGTGATCTGTTCTTATTAAAGCCGCACCTGATGGAACGGGTGAAGCCTATTGATTAGAATTTTATAGCGTCACAATATGCGTGTTTTCCACTAACTAAAGACGGGATTTTTAAAGGTCTTCCTACCATAAAAGCAGTGTTTAGGTGGAGCTTGGTGGGCCGAGTCATCCCCAGGCTTCCTTATGTCTTGGTTCTTGGCTCTGCTTCTGTCCACCTGGTAGGTAGGTAGGTAGGTAGGAACACCCAAAACTCCCGTTATGTGGTCCGGCTTCTCCAGGTTCTCCATTACATTCTTCATAATATAAAATGTAATACAGATCCAGAAGGAGTGGTGGGAACCCCTCAGAATGGGCACATTGGGTGTATAGACCCAGGAACCCAGCACAGGGATGGTGGGAACCCCTCATAATGGGCACAGCAGGTAGGAAGACTCAGGGACTCTGCACAGAGATGGCGGGGAACCCTCATATTGGGCACATTGGGTGTACAGACCTGGACACTCAGCACAGGGATGGTGGGAGCTTCTCATAATGGGCACAGCAGGTAGGAAGAATCAGGGACTCCGCACAGAGATGGTGGGGAACCCTCATATTGGGTGTACAGACCTAGACACTCGGCACAGGGATGGTGGGAGCTTCTCATAATGGGCACAGCAGGTGTACATACCCAGGAACTCGGTACAGGGATGATGGGAACCCCTCATAATGGGCATAGCAGGTGTACGGACCTAGGCATTCAGCACAGGAATAATGGGAACCCTCTTGATGGGCACAACCGGTGTACTGACCCAGGAACTCAGCAGTTATGGTGGGAACCCTTCATAATTTGCTCAGTAAGTGTACAGACCTGGGAACTCGGCACAGGGATGGTGGGAACCCCTCATTATGCGCACAACGGATGTACGTCCCAGTAACGACACCGGGATGGTGGCAACCCCTTAATGGGCACAGAAGGTGGGCAAACTTTGGAACTCATTGTAGAGATAGTTGAATACCCTCATAATGGGAACAGCAGGCGCACAGTGATGGTGGAAGCCCCTCATAATGGGCACCGCTGGTGTGAAAGCGCAGGAATTCAGTGCTTTGATGGTGGTCATAATGGGCACAACAGATGACCACACCCAGGAACTCTGAAAAGGAATGGTGAGAACTCCCCCCCTCATGGGAGGTCTGGTCACAGCAAGTGTATGAAACCCTCGAAATGGGAACAGCGGGTGTGTAGATGCAGGGATTGTAGGAACCCCCTCTATAGTGGGCACAGCAGATTTACAGACCTGGTAAAAGGCATGGTGGCAACCCCCCATAATGGGCACAGCAGTGATTGTGGGAACCCCTCACAATGGACACAGCAGCTATGCAAACCCAGGAACTCGGCACAGGGATGGTGGGAACCCCTTATAATGGGCACAGCAGGTATGCAAACCCAGGAACTTGGCACAGGGATGGGGGAACCCCTTATAATGGGCACAGCATGTGTATATCTCACTAATAAAGTCCTTGAGGTGGAAGAGAGGGAAGTTTACCTACCAATCACTGAAGTGTCGTTGGGTGGACTCCCCCTTTAAGCCTACTAATGTGTTAGTCTTGATCAGTGTTGTGCTCGGGCATTGGGAGGGGGGGGTGTTTTGTTTGCAGAGCCAGCAGCTGAAGGGTTAAGGTTAATCTCTGTGCTGGCAGCTGGCTATGTTTACAGTGACGGGCGAAGGTCTTACGGGGATTTGGGCGGATGACATCACCTCCATAAGATTACATAACTCGGCTGAGTTGTAAGCAAAACCAGACCGAGACAGACGGTTCTCATCACCCCTGGCAACAGCGAGAGTCTCCCGCAGCGGGGACACGGCTCCTGCGGGCGACGTTCCAGCTGAACGTGTATTGTAAACGTTTCTATAATGTCTCCCGCACAGCGTATCATCCCGGGGGGGGGGGGGGGGGGATTGGAGAAAAGGGATCACGTCTTCTAATATAGAAAGAGGGCTCATCCAAAAGTAGTATTTCAGTTGCCGGTGGCTAGCGATGGGTTAAACCTTGCGCAATAGTGTTTGTTCTTCTTGGATGCTTTTTTTGGAATCGCTCCAGTATGACCTAATCACCATTGGGCTCAGTTGCATGTTCATTAAAAAAAATAAAAATAAATGCATAACTACCCAAATCTGTGTTCATATCGGCTTCCTGTAGTCCTCTGTGCAGCAGCACTCAAGGAGGGGCAGCACTAAGAGCCAATCAGGGCTCTACTTGAATGAACATGTGCTGGCTGGTGGAGTGAGAGGAGAGATGAGCTCATCAGTCTGCTGCAGCTCTTTCACTGTCCAATCACAGTCTGGGGGCGGGGATGTGCCCTTGCTATATTGCTTCAGTAGACTACAGTAGAGGAAAGTCGGGTCACCAGCCTAGCTGTGCTTTCAAGCGGGTTTGCCAGCTCCAGTATATACTAAAAGCCAATCTGACCTCTGCTGAATGCCCATGTGCTGACTGGCAGAGGGAGAAAGTCAAGATTATCAATATGCTGCTAAATTATATATTTTTACTGTCCAATCACAGCCTGGGGGCAGAGATGTGACCCTGTTTTATATTGCCTAACTTCTGGAGAGAAAAGTCAGGTCACCAGCCTGGCTGTGCATTCAAGCGGGTGTAACAACTCCAGTATATGCTAGGAGCCAACCAGGGCTCTGCTCCATACACATGTGCTGATTGATAAGCTCATCTCTCTAGTCCCTCTGCCAATCGGTACATGTGTATGAATGAAGCAGAGCCGACTGGGGGTGGGGATGTGACCTGACTATTATATTGGCTAACTGCAGTAGAGAAAAGTCAGGTCACCAGCCTGTCTATGCATTCAAGTGGGTGTAACAACTCCAGTATACGCAAGGAGCCAACCAGGGCCCTGCTTCATACACATGTGCTGATTGGCAGAGGGAGTAGCGAGATGAGCTCATCAATTTGCTGCTCTTTCAGTGTCCAGTCACAGACTGGGGGCGGGGTTGCGACCTTACTATATTAACTGCAGTAGAGAAAAGTCAGGTCACTGGCTTTCAAGCAGGTGCGACTTCTCCAATAAATGGATTTCTCAGTCGCACTCCAGTGACGTAGACAAAACCGAAAACCTAAATCTTAGACCGCCAGAACGGGAATAGAGGGGAAATCTTTCACTGGGGACACCTGTGGCAGTGTCAACTGTCTAAGAGGGGATTTCCCTCACATTGGAAAGATATATTGCCACTTCCTGTTGGCTCTACAGGACAGGAAGTGAAGGAGAATCTCCCCAGTGGGACACATGGCATTATATATATATATATATATATATATATATATATATATATATATATATATATATAAAAAGTTTTGGCTTTGGATATCCTTCAAACCTAGCCAGGACAGGTACTCTTTTTATATTGTCCTCCGGTCTGTAAAGGGTTAAATCTTCTATGAATGGCTTTGACATGACTTCATGGCACACGCAGTGACTGGTACAGCCCCCCCCCCCCCATCCATTTGCCCCGTTACTTCACAAAGGGCCGTCTGTGTCCGCCATACCCAGGGTGAGAGTCCTTTTACTCTCTGCAGCCTAACGCAGAAACGGCGCCCGCATGTCGTCCATCAGGCAGGTCGCAGCAGGCATGTGACATCGACTACGTGACGTGTGCCCTGTCCCAGATCATTACGGCTCCTTTGATTTTTCCCCTCTAATTAAAATCTGAAAAGGGCAACTGGCTTTCCCAGCACTGGGAAGTGGAGCATTTCCTGGCAGGCCAGATTAAAGGGGGGGCGTCACGGATCGGTCACCTTGAAAGCGCCATCGAACGTTCTCTGGCCAAAGCTTTTTTAACAGGGGTTTTTATTTTATATTTTAATGCATGCATGTGATTGCAGCCCACTAAAATATCTTAATATCTGGAATCTTACACTGATAATATGGCATGCATGTACATGACATGGAACAATGTCTGACAGGTCCACTTTATAACAGGAAATGCTGGGCTTTGTGGTCCCCCAGAAGCTGAAGGCTGTGGTTGACTCAGTGACTAATCAGTGCTGGAAGTGAATGACTTTGGTTCCCTTTTTAGATGGTATGATCCGTGTTTATCTGCCCTCAGAACAGAGATAATGGTGACATTGTCGCCGTTTTTATGGCCGTTTTATTTACCACAACACCAGCTGCCACTGGCAACCATTACGTCTTCCTTCCTTTGTTCCGTTTCTATCATCTGATGGTGATGACCTCTGGATGCCTCATCCATATCATCATGTGTTTTCATCTGAAGTGTCCTCTGTGACCCACCGGGGGTTTGTTTGTATTTCCCTCCTCATAGGGTCCATGTGTCTGCCATGTGATGGAACCCAGAACATTTCTTCTCACTCAATACCACCATTGATTTCGGATTATGTCATCTGTGTGCTTGTTCAGGTGAAATGTCAGTCAGGAAATCCTAGCGTGTCGGTGGTATTGGCCAATTAGGAGGGGTACCAGGCCACCACTGGGCTGTGAAGAGACCCTGTCAGGTCTGCAGAAGATTCAATCCTGCAACCTCCGGGAGAAGATGGAGTGCACCTACCTCTACATTTCCCCCCCCCCCCCCCCCACTACTCATTCTCTCCAACCCCATTCCCCACACCCAATTCCTCTTCTCAGTAGCTACTAGGACTCTTTCCTCGCCTGCTGCTGCAGGCTTTCTCTGCCCGTCGGGCTTGCTCTCACACATCTAAACATCTCACATCTAAACCCCCCCGTTGCCCACTCCCCCCCCCCCCCTCGTCCGTCGGTCCGTTGCCCTCTCCCCTTCCCCCCCCTGTCCGTCGGTCCGTTGCCCTCTCCCCTTTCCCCCCGTCCGTCCATTGCCCTCTCCCCTTTCCCACCGTCGGTCCGTTGCCCTCTCCCCCTCCCCCCGTCCGTCCGTTGCCCTCTCCCCTTTCCCACCGTCCGTCCGTCGGTCCGTTGCCCTCTCCCCTTTCCCACCGTCCGTCCGTTGCCCTCTCCCCTTTCCCACCGTCGGTCCGTTGCCCTCTCCCCTTTCCCATCGTCCGTCGGTCCGTTGCCCTCTCCCCCTCCCCCCCCCCATCCGTCCGTCGGTCCGTTGCCCTCTCCCCTCCCCCCCCCATCCGTCCGTCGGTCCGTTGCCCTCTCCCCCTCCCCCCCCCCCATCCGTCCGTCGGTCCGTTGCCCTCTCCCCCTCCCCCCCCCCCATCCGTCCGTCGGTCCGTTGCCCTCTCCCCCTCCCCCCCCCCCATCCGTCCGTCGGTCCGTTGCCCTCTCCCCCTCCCCCCCCCCCATCCGTCCGTCGGTCCGTTGCCCTCCCCCCCCCCCCCCCCCCCATCCGTCCGTCGGTCCGTTGCCCTCCCCCCCCCCCCCCCCCCCCCCATCCGTCCGTCGGTCCGTTGCCCTCTCCCCCTCCCCCCCCCCCCATCCGTCCGTCGGTCCGTTGCCCTCTCCCCCTCCCCCCCCCCCCCATCCGTCCGTCGGTCCGTTGCCCTCTCCCCCTCCCCCCCCCCCCGTCTGTCCGTCGGTCCGTTGCCCTCTCCCCTTTCCCCCACGTCGGTCCGTTGCCCTCTCCCCTCTTCCCCCCCCATCCGTTGCCCTCTCCCCTCTTCCCCCCCCCCATCCGTTGCCCTCTCCCCCCCCCCCCCCCGTCCGTCCGTTGCCCTCTCCCCGCTCGTCCGTTGTCCTCTCCCCGTTGCCCCCGTCCGTCCGTTGCCCTCTCCCTTCCCCCCCGTCCGTCCGTCTGTCTGTTGCCCTCTCCCCTCCCCCCATTGCCCGCTCTGCTGCTGCACACATTCTGTGCCCATTGGGCTTGCTCTCACTTGTCTAACCCCCTAATTGCGCTCTTTCCCTCTGTCTGTGCGCACGCTCTCTATTCCCGCTCGTTGCGTGCGCTTTCCCGTAGCGCTCTGTCCCCCACTGCTCTCCCTTCCTGATGTCCTCCCCTTTGCTCTCTCTGTTCTCTCCCTTCTACATGCTGACTTTCCCCTCCCCTCTCTGCCCCATTACTTTCTTCCTCTGCTCTCTCCTGTGGATTTCCCATTCCTTTTTCTGACAATAGTCACCAGGAGAAATGGAGAGGATGAATCTCCCCAGCAGGACACAGACCTCAAGAAGACCTGACAGGGGTCCTAACCCTTCCCATCTCTATTCAAAACTAAAAGTTGGCTTTAGTTGCACAAAGTTTTATTTTAAGATTCATTCTGTCCCCTGAGTGCGTGTCCTTGAAGCCATGCCGCCCTCCGAACGTTGGTTCATTTTTATCCTCTGAGTGACGCGGTCACGTTGGTTGGCTCCGCCCACTTCCCTATACTCCAGTATTTCCATCACTGGCCCCAATCGCAGAGTGTTTATTTACTTTTCTTGTCTGCTTCCTTTTCCATTGTTCTCACACCATCTGCACATGACAGCGACCTTCCTCCCTCTGTTATCTATGAGCTCAGCAAATGAATAAGCATTCTGCATTGTTGCACTCCGTCCCTCCCGAACATTCACTTTTCTCAGATCCATAGAACTCATATCCGCATTGACAAATTATATTCCTACAACTAAAAAAAGATACCCATGAATAGAAAACCCAATTTGAGCACAAGGTCGCGTGGCCTCTGGGGGCGGCCCCCCCCGTCGCGTGGCCTCTGGGGGGGGACCCCCCGGGCCCGTGGCCTCTGGGGGGGAAGCCCTGGTCGCGTGGCCTCTGGGGCCCCCCCCCCGTCGCGTGGCCTCTGGGGCCCCCCCCCCCCCTCCGGTCGCAGAATTCTGTTTTTCCAATTGTAGATTGGACCTTTAACTTTCAGGACCCAATCACACTTATGCATTCCATTGCAATACATTAAAATACATTACAGCACATACATTGTGTTAAGGGTCCATTTATACTCAATGGAGTATAATTGGCTTTACATTGCAAGGGCACCTGCTCTGTGTGCGTTTTGGCTGCATTTTTGGTCAGTTAAAAACACGCACCTCCCCATTGAAGTGCATCAAATGCACTGCAAGAACGCATCAATAACGCACACGTTTGAGTTGCATGACCTATGAACGCACAGTAAAATTGTGGTAGAATCGCATGCAATCTGGTGCCCTTATTCTCTTATCGGCAACATGCCACTAACCCCACTTTTGGGCAATTATGTTTCGGCTGACAAAATTTGGTGCATCGCTACTATGGGACGGTCCTAAATCGGTTAACACCTGAAAAAAATTCTCATTTAAGAGTCATTGGGGCAAAAAATGCGCCATTCTGCTTCCAGCTCCATAAAATGCACAAAAAGCACATTTTACAAATACACACAAAAGCGTATCTCCAGCCTACGCTCACAAATGTGAATGAGTACTATGTCTGTCCAGGTGATGTGACCGCACATCGTTTGAGGTTGGTCCAAGTGGTGAGTTTGCGCCTTAATGCACCGCCATGCTTGTATGCACTTGGCAAGTTTATAAATGTAAAGTATTTAGGTCATGTGTTTTGCTATGAGAAGTTGTTGGTACGTGCGGCGTGTGTGTTATTTGTATACACAAAGCCGCACTGTCAGCCAAAGGCCGTGGGTGATGCGTTTACACAAAGATGGGTTGTGCTGCGCACACGTCACAAATCGCTCCTTGTCAGTTAATCCGGCATCTTTGCCATGTGACCCGATCAGGTTTCACAACAAATCTCTGGCTCATTCCCAGGGTGGGAGGGCCATGCCATCTGTCCTCTGGGATCCTTGGGACGGTCTGTCACTGTGTGCGTCGTGCACATATACGGCCCCCGGGCAGCGTGCCCTATCGTCTTCCTTCTGTGACCTTGAGTGGCCCACTAAATTCTTTTATAGCATATTTATAAATGGAAAATCTTTACACTGACTGGGTTGTGATGGGGCTATCATCCGCACATTTTTCTTTCTTTTTTTTATTTATCGCTGCCCGTGAAAAAATAAGTTGTTGCCGACCATAGAACATAACATGGGTGCTATATGAGAACGTTGTCTGTGTTGGGGTAAGAAAACAGATATATTAACAGCAAATCTTGCTGCGGTAATCCTATATCCTAAAACTGGGGTTAGCTACTTTGGCACTCCAGCTGTGGCCAGACTACAAATCCCATCATGCCTCTGGGAGTCGGGCCTAGGGCAGTCATGGGACTTGTAGTTCTACAACAGCTGCGTGCATGTTTTCCTACGCCTGTCCTAAAAGTAAGTTTACCTACCTACCCTCTAGCGCCATTTTATGCTGCGACGTGCCTATATAATGTGATTGTGGCCCCCAGTGATGCCACCAAAGCTCCCCCAATAAGCATGAGCTTCAGAATATGGGAATCCAGGGTCGGACCCTTCCAGTGCGGCACAGAACGCCGTCTGAGCGTTGACGCAGAGAGGTGGGCACACGTTTTGAACATCTGTGTATTAGAGCTGCACGATTCTGGCCAAAATGAGAATCGCGATTTTTTTTTGCTTAGAATGAAGATCACGATTCTCACGGCGTAAAATCTTTTACATTTTATACAAAAAAAATGGGCTAACTTTACTGGCTAGGTTTTTCTTTTTAGATTCATTAAAGTATTTTTTTTTTCAAAAAAATTGCATGTAAAAAGACTGCTGCACAAATACAGTGCAACATAAAATATTACAACAGCCATTTTATTCTCTATGGTCTCTACTAAAAAATTATATAATGTTTGGGGGTTCCAAGTAATTTTCTGGCCAAAAAATAATGATTTTAACTTGAAAAGAGCTGTCAGAAAAAGGTTTGGTGTTTAAGTGGTTAAAGTTCCTAATTTACACACACAAGTTTATTCCTTTGATGTAAAAGTCAATGTGATACAACATTTTAGACTTAACTTTCCACTGATAAAGAATGTTTTCAAAACTTGGCAGGCTGCCCAGACTTGGCAGATTGCCCAGACTCCTAAAACCCTGTGTCAAGAATTGCAACGGGAAAAAGATTGCGATAACGATTTTTGACGATTAATCGTGCAGCTCTACTGTGTAAACAGGCATTTCAGATGCTCTGGGGGGCTGAGGTGTCCAGGTGAGCTTGTACTTTGGCACTTTGTGGCTCATATTATGTGCCCCCCCCCCCCCTGGACAGGTTCACTTTAAAACCGAATTCTCTGGATAAATTGGGGCAGATTTACAAATCTTCCTTTGTGACCCCCGTTGGGGAGATTACTGTTATTTCCTGTCCCTGTGACACCAGAACAAGAAAGGGGTATAAGAGGGTGAGACCCTCCAGATCTATTGAGACCTACAAGTTATGTTTTATAGTAATGCATGATACAAAGTGCTTTTGGGTTGCCATTCATCTTGATTGCTAATGCATGTCAGTATGTCTGTCTGATGTCTGCATTGTATGTGTGTCTGCAGATGTCCACATGTCTGCAGGGATGTTTCTGCATGTCTACATTCATGCGTGTCTGCCATGGATGTTCCTGCTTGACTGTGGTCAGGCATGTGTCTGCAGCTATTTCTGCAGTCTGGTGTGCAGCTGAAATTTCTGCGGCGGATGTTTTTGCATGTCTGCGGTCAGCTGTGTGTCTGCGGCGCATGTTTTTGCATGTCTGCGGCGCATGTTTTTGCATGTCTGCGGCGCATGTTTTTGCATTCCTGTGGTCAGCTGTGTGTCTGCGGCGCATGTTTTTGCATGTCTGCGGTCAGCTTTGTGTCTGCGGCGCATGTTTTTGCATGTCTGTGGCGCATGTTTTTGCATTTCTGTGGTCAGCTGTGTGTCTGCGGCGGATGTTTTTGCATTCCTGTGGTCAGCTGTGTCTGCGGCGCATTTTTTGCATATCTGCGGTCAGCTGTTTGTCTCCGGCGCATGTTTTTGCATGTCTGCGGCGCATGTTTTTGCATGTCTGCGGTCAGCTGTGTGTCTGCGGCGGATGTTTTGCATGTCTGCGGTCAGCTGTTTGTCTCCGGCGCATGTTTTTGCATGTCTGCGGTCAGCTGTGTGTCTGCGGCGGATGTTTTTGCATGTCTGCGGCGCATGTTTTTGCATGTCTGCGGTCAGCTGTGTCTGCGGCGGATGTTTTTGCATTTTTGTGGTCAGCTGTGTGTCTCCGGTGGATGTTTTTGCATGTCTGCGGTGGATGTTTTTGCATGTCTGCGGTGGATGTTTTTGCATGTCTGCGGCGGATGTTTTTGCATGTCTGCGGCGGATGTTTTTGCATGTCTGCGGCGGATGTTTTTGCATGTCTGCGGCGGATGTTTTTGCATGTCTGCGGTCAGCTGTGTGTCTGCGGAGCATGTCTGAGATTCTGCAGTCAGGTGCGATTCTGCATAGAACATCTGTGGTCAGGCGTGTGAGTGCAGCTGAGGTCTCTGCATGTATGCCTGCAGGTATGTGTCTGCATTGAATATCTATGGTTACGTGTGTCTGCAGTCGGATGTCAGGTTGCGTCTGAGATCACTGCATGTCTGCGTTTCTGCGGTCATGTGTGTCTGCATCTAATGTCTGTGGCCTGGTGCATCTCTGTTAGGGTTCTGAAAATGTCTGTGGTTGGGCGTGTGTCTGCAGCTGAGGTCTGTATGCCTGCAGTCAGTCATGTGTTAGCATCTGAGGTCTCTGCCTATCTGCTGTCAGGTGTGTGTCTGCATCTGATGCTGTTACAGCCCCGCTGACCTGCCTCCTCTTCTCTTCTCTTCAAGGTGAGACCCAGCTCTGCTGCAAGCTGAACCATGAGTGGCGGATCCAGCCCAGGGGTGATCACGACCCCTCCTCTTCCCAGCATGCCTCACAAAGAGCGGTACTTCGACCGCATCGACGAGAACGACCCCAACTACCTGCGGGAGAGGAACATGTCTCCGGACCTCCGGCAGGACTTCAACATGATGGAGCAGAAGAAGCGAGTGACGCAGATACTTAAGAGCCCAGTAAGTAGCCGGCATGCAGCGTCAGCTTGCTCCAAGCTGTCTGTTTACAGGGTCACGCGGGACTGCGCAGGAGTCTTTGTTTTGTTTCGTAAAGTTTGCAGACAAAGCGCTTCCGATATTCCGTTGATATCCGGAGCTGCTTTTATGGTCCTGTTATTAAGTGTTTGGATAAGAGGCTTCTCCCCCTTCTTTTATCTCAGAGTAACAATTTCTAGCTCTCCGGCCTGACCACTAATACTTCTCCTTCCTGAAAGCTCTAATCCCTCTTAGAAAGTATTATATGCGGACTCTACGCCCGGCCACCCCTCCGCTGCAGACCCTCAAACGGCTGCTGGCTCGGGCGAACTTGCAAGGCTTTCAAATTCATTCTTTTGAGCTGCGCTCAGAGTGGTGCGCTTGATTACACAATCACAAGAGTGTCCAGACTCAGGGGGGGAACATGAGGTTGGGGGGGGAGCAGGGAGGGATATTCAGAACATTAACCCTTCCCGTCCGTGGCCCAGTCCTCACATGGTGTTTGAGTGAGTTGAAAATCTGGGATACAAATCTCACTAGTGTGGTCACATTTTGCTGAATTTCATTATCGGCCTTTTATCTTTTTACTCTGGAGGAACCATCATTTTCAGGTCTTGTGGAACCCCAACTTAAGCCAATTCATCAGGGATCAGTGGGTAAAATACTCTTAACTTTGGGGGTCAATGCTAAGAATGCTGTCATAAAGGTAGCTAAAAAGCTCATTGGGGCCATGCCATTGACTCCGCCAGGTGGTGTTGGTCCAGGGACCATCAATAGGAGGTCAACTTTACTTCAGTGTTGCCTAAATTCACCAAAACCCATGCCAATGAGGCCATGCAATTTGACTTTGTGGTTTTGGTTCTGGAACCCTGGCAGGCTATCAATATGAGGTCAATCATCAGCGGAGGAACCCTAGCAAACCGCTGGAGGAACCCTAGGGTTTAACCTCCCTGGCATTCTGGTTGTGTCGATATTTTTTAATGTCAAAGTGCTACATTGTTTTGCATGGAAATTTTGTTTTATATTGTAGGCCTGTAATTCTTAAAGTGGAGGTTCACCCGGAAATAAGGTTTTTTAACCTTAGATTCCTGCTCATTTTGTCTAGGGGAATCGGCTAGTTTAAAATCGAAGCTGTACTTACCGTTGTAGAGAGTGATCTTCTCCGCCGCTTCCGGGTATCGGCTGCGGGACTGGGCGTTCCTATTTTGATTGACAGGCTTCCGATGGTCGCATCCATCGCGTCACGATTTTCTGAAAGTAGCCGAACGTCGGTGCGCAGGCGCAGTATAGAGCCGCACCGACGTTCGGCTTCTTTCAGCTACTCGTGACGCGATGGATGCGACCGTCGGAAGCCTGTCGGAAGACTGTCAATCAAAATAGGAACGCCCAGTCCCTGAAGACCCATACCCGGAAGCGGCGGAGAAGATCGCTCTCTACAACGGTAAGTACAGCTTCGATTTTAAAACAACTAGCCGATTCCCCTAGACAAAATGAGCATACATCTAAGGGTAAAAAAAAAATTATGGGTGAACTCCCGCTTTAAGAATAGCTTGCTTAAAGCGGGGGTTCACCCTTAGAGGGCACTTTTCCCCCTTAGATTCCTGCTCGTTATTACTAGGGGAATCGGCTATTTATTTAAAAATAGGTGCAGTACTTACCCGTTTACGAGACGCATCCTCTCCGTCGCTTCCGGGTATGGGCTTCGGGAATGGGCGTTCCTTCTTGATTGACAGGTTTCCGAGAGGCTTCCGACGGTCGCATCCATCGCGTCACGATTTTCCGAAAGAAGCCGAACGTCGGTGCGCAGGCGCAGTATAGAGCCGCACCGACGTTCGGCTTCTTTCGGCTACGAGTGACGCGATGGATGCGACCGTCGGAAGCCTCTCGGAAGACTGTCAATCAAGAAGGAACGCCCGCTCCCGAAGACCATACCCGGAAGCGACGGAAGAAGATGCAGCTCGAAAACGGGTAAGTACTGCACCTATTTTAATACAAATAGCCGATTCCCCTAGACCGAACGAGCAGGAATCTAGGGGAAGAAAAAAAATTTTTTTAGAAATGGGTGAACTCCCGCTTTAAATCTGTTCAAACAAGAGTCTAGTAGAAATCCCGGGTATGAAAGTTTGAAACTCTAAATCCTAATATAATAAATATAAAAAATAGTTATTCAGTAATAAAACCAAAAACACAGAAATTTGTCCAAACAAGGGTGGCATATTCCTAGTCACTGTAATACTAGACACGGCATCCATTGGTTAAAGCGGAAGTAAACCCATCCATAAAACCGTTTAATTTCCAGCACATGTAGGGAACTTAACACTCCCATTGGTTGTACTCTCAACCAAACTGTCAAACCAATGGCTGGTGTCATATCTGATCACATGTGCAGCACCATGGTATCTGTAGATTAAACAAAGGCATTTTGAGACCTGGGATTGCACAAAGTCTGATTTTCTTTCCACTGTCACCTCTCTTCGAGCAACAAACCATGCACATCCTTGTAGGTACTGACTTTTTCTCGGTTGGTGGGATGTAGTCCATGAAGTGATGACCAGTCGGGCGTTCCGGGTTGACGGCGCCAACAGCACGACGTCCAGCTCTAATCATCATTGATGGTTGGTGGTTCACAAAGATACGTTCGGCAACTTTCCAAATGAAGTCGGAATGAATCAGGCTTGTCACTTTTTTTTTAGCAGAATGTAGGCATTCCACAAGCATTGCTCAAGAAGATGCCTGAAGGTCTTGTAGTGCTTCTTTTGTTTTTTTTCTCATTGCTGGATAGAATGTCATTGCTTGGTCGGTTCTGTCAACACCTCCCATGGTGTTGTTGTAGTCTCTCACTACTTCATGATTTCTTTCCCACCTTTTGTGTGTACCATAACAGTGGAGGTATTAGGAACTGTACTCATTGGGCACACACCTTTCTTGTCACGCCATCGCAGTGCCATCATTTTGCCTTTCTGCCAGGCAACCATTTCTCCAGTCTTCAGCTTCTTATTGTCAAACATTGACGGAATGTCACGCCGGTTGGCCCTAATGGTTCCATAGGCATCTGTTTTGTTTTGCAGAAGAAACTCATAACGTTAGGAGACGTATAAAAGTTACCGGTTGTTACGCATTAGCCCTGATTTAGCAATGGCTCAATGAGTAAAGCCTCGTACACACGATCAGTCCATCCGATGACAACGGTCTGAAGGACCATTGTCATCGGTTAACTGATGAAGCTGACTGATGGTCCGTTGCGCCCACACACCATCGGTTAAACCGATCGTGTCAGAACGCGGTGACATAAAACACAACGACGTGCTGAAAAAAAACGAAGTTCAATGCTTCCAAGCATGCGTCGACTTGATTCTGAGCATGCATGGATTTTTAACCGATGGTTGTGCCTACTAACGATCGGTTTTGATCTATCGGTTAGGAATCCATCGGTTAAATTTGAAGCAAGTTGACTTTTTTTTAACCGATGGTTAAATAACCTATGGGGGCCCACACACGATCGGTTTTGACCGATGAAAACGGTCCATCAGACCGTTGTCCTCTGGTTAACCTATAGTGTGTACGAGGCCTGAAAGAACGTAAGATGTTGCCATTCCATAGTTCTTGTATTTTGGATTGAATTTTGTTGCTCTTCCAGTGTATATGACTGAATGCCAAATGTGTAGCCACTTGACGATTCGCATAGCATGTAGGATTGTACTCCAAATCATGCTCTTTTTGTTGCAATCCAATGTACCCAGCTGAGCCTTCCCTTGTAGGCCATTAACTTTCATCTATGCCGATTATCTCTTTCTGGCACATGGCTCCGTTGGAAATTCTTTAGAATCATTTGAGATGTTTCCAAATTTTCTTTAGTTTTGGTGCGGGATGATTAGCGTCATCAAATTCTTCGTTGTTTTCGAAATGTAAATATTTCATGAGCAAGGAAATTCTGTACTCTGACATGACCGTGCCAAACAATGGAGTGATAAGTAATTTTATTAGTTTTCCAATACCACTTCTGCAGGGGTTTCCCGACCACTCCCTGAAGACTTATTAGGCGCAGAAGTTTCCAAAGGGCCTCTTTGGTCACTGGTTCCCACTTTCTGCTTTTTGGAAACTTCTGATGCATAGTATCTAATTGTTGCCGGTTTGTCTCGGTAACCATTCTTTCAATAAACTCATCTGTCAGAAATAATTGTAAGTATGCCAAGGGGTTGTCGTGTTCAACGTCTACTTTCATACCAGATGCTCCAGTGAATGGGAATCTTGGGGGGCGCTGCTTGATCCGTTCCACAGTCAATAGAGCACCAAGTTCGCACATCGCTGAGCTCAGTTGCACAATCATTGCTTTCGTCACTTTCAACGTCTGACGAATTTTCCCACGAATCACGATCGCTCAATTCTGCAAGTGATTCTAATTCACTATTGCTGTTTTCTAGGTCTAAAACCAATTTTGCCCTAAAGATACGCTTTTTTGATGTCCTGGACGTTTTCAAGTTTCCACGCAGAAAGAATGGTTAAAGTGCAGGCAGGGCTCTGGGCAAAGCAATAGGAACAAAACTGAGGTGAAATGGTTTGAAGTATTGTAATCTACAGATTACAATGTATTGTGTGTATGTTTTGAACTTTTTTTAATTTTCCGTTGGCTCTGCCCCCATGCATCGTGGTGCTTGCAGGGAACAGAACCCGGACGACACGACCGAGGACACAGCAGGAGGACATCGGGGGATCGTATGGAAAAGCTACGTGAATTGGAGGGATACTGCGGTGTAACCCAAAGAGTGGCTTGGGGTTACTGCTTTTGGTACTAAAAATGTAACCCCCGAGTCACACCCTGGATTACCGCCAGGGAGGTTAATGGAACTCTGGTTGAGAATGACTGTTCTATAAACGTTGCCCCAATTCACCCAGTTTTGGAACCATCAATTGGAAGTCAATCTGCAAAAACTCATGGAACCCCTAGCAACCTCTGGAGGAACCCTAGGGTTTAATGGAACTCTGGTTGAGAATACCTGCTCCGGAGGTAACCTTTACATCCATGCTGGCTTAATTCACCCAAACCCATGCCCATAGGTCCATGCCATTGATTTTGCCAGGTGGTGTTGGTCCTGGAACCATCAATGGGAGGTCAGTCAACAGCTCAAGGAACCCCTAGAAACCTCTGGATGAACTCCTAGGGGTTCATGGAACTCTGGTTGAGAATGACTGACTGTTCTGAAGGCTAACTTTATTTCAGTGTTGCCTTAATTCGCCCAAACCCATGCCAATGGGGCCATGCCTTTTTGGATTTGGTCCTGAAACCCTGGCAGGGCTATCAATGGGAGTTCAATCAGCAACATTAAAGAAACCTTTAGCAACCGCTGAAGGAACCTTAGAGTTTCATGGAACTCTGGTTGAAAATGACCTGGAGGCTAACTTTACCTTTAGTGTTGCCTTCAATCACCCGAATGGTCAACACATTTCTTTCTCATTCATTGAGAGACAGGAATTTGTGTCCTGTCGGGTTTTACTGATGCCTATTGAAGGATTTGGACACTAGCAAATAGAAAATCTTTAGGCCGGTTTTAGATATCTTAACTTCTCTTCAACCCAGTTTTTTATCTAGTGTTCTAGAAGGATCTACATCTTTTATTCCACTCTTGCTTTTAGCTTTTCCGTATGACTTTTTTCAGCTCCATTGTCTGACTTGTTTTACCAGAGACTTGTTTTGATGTTAACCATGTTGGGTGTTTTCCCTCCCAAACGGGAATTCATTTTTGTTCCAAACTCTAGTGGGTTTGGGTTGTCCAGCTCTTGCTTTTTCTATGGTTGGGTGCTCCCTTCCATGTTGAGTCATTGCTGTCTGGTGGGTGGCCATTTCTTCTTGATCTTGGGCATCCCATTGATTCTTTTGTCCTTCTTATTTGTCGTGTTGACAGGTTCCCCTATCAAGCCAGTGGGTTGTTTCAGATGCTGGTCCTACAGGCAACTCTTGAGCTGCGGGTCCAAGTAAATTTTGTTGCACCTGATGTTGGCTGCTCACCCCTCAGTTGGGCTTCTTTTTGGACCTCTCAATTGTTTTTAGATTTCCAGCACTCCTCGGTAAACCAAAAGAAAAATTATTTTTTTTGTATTCACTGTAAAATCCTTTTCTTCGACATGTTCTACCGTTCTGTCTTCACGATCATGCTCTTGGTACGCCTAGAGCAGGGATATGCAATTAGCGGACCTCCAGCTGTTGCAAAACTACAAGTCCCATCATGCCTCTGCCTCTGGGGGTCATGCTTGTGGCTGTCAGAGTCTTGCTATTCCTCATGGGACTTGTAGTTCTGCAACAGCTGGAGGTCTGTTAATTGCATATCCCTGCCCTAAAGGTTTTCCCTTGGCTTGTCTACAGATTATTGTTGACTGCCCGTGTCCAAATTCTCCTGTAGGCAGCAGTATAACCCAACAGTTAATGATAAATGGTCCCCAAGAGTACAAAATTCCTAAAGGAACAACCACTAATAAACAATCTGTACATTTTCCAAATTTCCACATTAACCACTTCCCGACGGCCATACGACTATATACGGCCGTGGGGTGGTTCTACTTCTCTGGGGCGCCGTCATTTGACGTCCGCCCCTTTCCGCGTTCCCCGAGCGCGCAGCAGGGAACTGCTGTGCTGGCCGTTTTCCTTGGACACAGCCAGTCACAGATCACTGCGAACGGCCAATCAGAGTGGCCGTTTGCTAGGCGATCTGTGCGGCCAATGAGAGATGATCTCGTATGTTTACATATGAGATCATTTCTCATTGCTGGCTACAGACAGCGGTGCTGTCAGGGAGAGAGGAGACCGATCTGTGTCTCTTGTACATAGAGACACAGATCGGTCACCCCCCCCAGTTACCCCCCTTCCCCCACAGTTAGAACACTATATAGGGAATACATTTAACCCCTTCCTCACCCCCTAGTGTTAACCCCTTCCCTGCCAGTCACATTTATACAGTAATTAGTGCATATTTATAGCACTGATTGCAGTATAAATGTGAATGGTGCCAAAAATGTGTCAAAAGTGTCCGATGTGTCCGCTATAATGTCGCAGTCGCAATAAAAATCGCAGATCGCCGCCATTACTAGTAAAAAAAAAAAATAATAGAAAATAATTCTGTCCCTTATTTTGTAGGCGCTATAACTTTTGCGCAAACCAGTCGCTTATTGAGATTTTTTTTTTTTTACTAAAAAAATATAGAGAATACGTATCGGCCTAGACTGAGGATAACATTTAAAAAAAAAAAAAAAATTGAACTATTTATTATAGCAACAAGTAAAAAAATTATTTTTTTTTCAAAATTGTCGCTCTATTTTTTTTTATAGCGCAAAAAATAAAAACCGCAGAGGTGATCAAATACCACCAAAAGAAAGCTCTATTTGTGTGAAAAAAAGGACGTCAATTTTGTTTGGGAGCCACGTCGCACGACCGCGCAATTGTCAGTTAAGGTGACGCAGTGCCACAAGCTGAAATTTCACCTGGTCAGGAAGGGGTATATGTGCCCAGTAAGGAAGTGGTTAAGTGGCGAGAAGTATCAAGTGCAATTACCAACACCAGTCAATCAGAATCAATCTTACCCTGGCCTGATGTTGACACAGTAGATTTTGATTGGCTGCTCTGGGTGACTGAACTTTACACACTATCGGTACTCGGCAAGATGTAATGGTGACAGTTCATATCAATGTGCTGTAAATGCCAAGGCACTATAAAAAGATTGATTACATTTTATTGCCCTGCGGCGCAGAGCACTCCAGCACTCTATTAAAGGACCGGAGCAAGATTTTCCGAATAAGCTTGTAAAATGCTGATAAATCCAATAATGGTCCCACCTTGTCCTCCTGACGGTGAATTAAAGCTGAGCTCCGGGCAGAGATAAAAGACACGAACCTATTCGGCTCTGTAATCGATAATCTATCAAATATTTTATTTCATATTCAAGCAGTACTGGAGTTTGACCTGATTTAGCAGTCCCTGTACAGCAGAGCTTAGACTGGGGGAAGAAAGATGCACAGGTATACTGCACAGTGGCGGCTGGTGCTCAACATTTTTGGGGGGGGCGCAAACGGAAAGAAAAAAATTGCAGCCTCACTGTGCCCATCAAATGCAGTCACTGTGCCATGCCATCAAATGCAGTCACTGTGCCATCAATTATCAACGCTGTGCCATGCCCTCAAAGGCAGTCGTTGTGCCATGCCCTCAAAGGCAGTCGCTGTGCCATGCCCTCAAAGGCAGTCGCTGTGCCATGCCCTCAAAGGCAGTCGCTGTGCCATGCCCTCAAACGCAGTCGCTGTGCCCTTTGTTGCCGCTGTGCCCATTGTCGCCTCTGTGCTCATTGTCGCCGCTGTGCCCTGTAAAATGCACTTGCCTTTCTCCTTCCACGTCCCTCAATGTCTTCTCCCGCCTTGGTGACGCTTCAGCCAATTAGGTTACCGATGTCCAGAATCGGTGAACCTGATTGGCTGAGACGACCGTCAGTCTTATCCAAGGAACGCGCACCCCCCCCCCCCCCCCCCCCGTACGTTTCGAGGATAAGCATCCGGGAGACGAGGGCTGTACTCGGAAAGCCGCTGGCTCTGATAGGCACTTCCGCACAGCCAACCAGCTGCCGTTATTCAGGTAGTCGGCGCTCAAGGTCCGGCCACCTGAATAGCGGCAGCTGGCAACAATAACATACATTCATGCAATGCACGAATCTATGTTATTTCAGTGGCGGTGCGGAGCCAGAGGGGGCGGCGCTCCAGCGCCCTCTATAGACGGACCGCCACTGATACTGCAGTGTAGAGAGCTTTACTGATAGAAGGAGAGAGAGAGTGACCGAGGGATGAGTCCATCTGTCTGCTGCTCCTCTTTTCACTGTCCAGTCCTTGGCTGTGGGAGAAACAGGATCTGTAAGTGTTACTGAACTGCAGCAGAGAAAAATCAAGTCTCCTGCTTTGCCAGTCCCGACTGTGCCATGTGGCACAGCTGTGTAAATCTGAGGACTGGATAGACAGAAGTATACCTCCTTTGGCAGTTAAACGTCTCCTGTATATGTAACTCGTGTGCAAATTTTAAAATGTTTTGCCTCAAAAGAACTTAAACAAACTTGTACTGAGAGCAATGCAAACCTGCCAGGCTATTTTTTTCCCCCAGAAAACACCGATGTCCCCGGCCGTCTGACTGCTGTTTTCTGAGTCGCCAGCCTGGAGCAAGAATGCAGGTCACAGGAAGGATGGAGGGGCTCAGAAAATACTGAAATATTGGGTTCAGTATGGCAGGATCTTGTATCTTAGGATCTATATGACAGTTAGGGTTTTGATGTATTCAGAAGCCCTCTTCAGGCTTTCCTTTCTGCCGCAGTCAAGCACGGTCGCATTTCCTGCGTTGGTGTGCTTTACATTTTGAGCATTGAATAAAGTTGGCGTATAATTTATTCTAGGAGCGCCCTCTGCTGGTCATTCTTCAGTATTACAGGTGGCCAAGTTCTCTGGTTCACCTGCCTGTCATCAGACCGCTGGTTCGCTATTCACCGACAGGCAGGGGTCACCCGAAGCTGTTAAAGCGGTGTTCCAGCCGAACATTTTTTTTTTTTCCTAAGTCAGCAACTACAAACACTGTAGCTGCTGTCTTTTAATAAGGACACTTACCTGTCGACGCCCCCAGGCCGATCCATCCATCGGATCGGGTGCTGGCGCCACCATTTGAACTAAGGGAAATGGGCAGTGCTTTGTGAATGGCCGGCTGTCGTCTTTGACGCACACAGGTCCCAGAAGACGGCATGCCCTATTTCCCAGGAGACAACGCAAGGATGAGAACAAGGAGAAGAAGTTTGACTCTAGCCCCCTCAGGTTGATTCTAGCCTCTCGGGACGACTGCCCATGACTCTAACCCCCTCAGGTTGATTCTAGCCTCTCGGGACGAATGCCCATGACTCTAACCCCCTCAGGTTGATTCTAGCCTCTCAGGACGACTGCCCATGACTCTAGCCCCCTCAGGTTGATTCTAGCCTCTCGGGACGACTGCCCATGACTCTAACCCCCTCAGGTTGATTCTAGCCTCTCGGGACGAATGCCCATGACTCTAACCCCCTCAGGTTGATTCTAGCCTCTCGGGACGACTGCCCATGACTCTAACCCCCTCAGGTTGATTCTAGCCTCTCGGGACGACTGCCCATGACTCTAACCCCCTCAGGTTGATTCTAGCCTCTCGGGACGAATGCCCATGACTCTAACCCCCTCAGGTTGATTCTAGCCTCTCGGGACGAATGCCCATGACTCTAGCCCCCTCAGGTTGATTCTAGCCTCTCGGGACGACTGCCCATGACTCTAACCCCCTCAGGTTGATTCTAGCCTCTCAGGACGACTGCCCATGACTCTAACCCCCTCAGGTTGATTCTAGCCTCTCGGGACGAATGCCCATGACTCTAACCCCCTCAGGTTGATTCTAGCCTCTCAGGACGACTGCCCATGACTCTAACCCCCTCAGGTTGATTCTAGCCTCTCGGGACGAATGCCCATGACTCTAGCCCCCTCAGATTGATTCTAGCCTCTCGGGACGACTGCCCATGACTCTAACCCCCTCAGGTTGATTCTAGCCTTTTAGGACGACTGCCCATGACTCTAACCCCCTCAGGTTGATTCTAGCCTCTCGGGACGAATGCCCATGACTCTAACCCCCTCAGGTTGATTCTAGCCTCTCGGGACGACTGCCCATGACTCTAACCCCCTCAGGTTGATTCTAGCCTCTCAGGACGACTGCCCATGACTCTAACCCCCTCAGGTTGATTCTAGCCTCTCAGGACGACTGCCCATGACTCTAGCCCCCTCAGGTTGATTCTAGCCTCTCAGGACGAATGCCCATGACTCTAGCCCCCTCAGGTTGACTCTGGCCTCTCTGGTCATGTTTGACTCTAGCCTCCTTGGTTCTGGTTGACTTCAGCCCCATCAGGGTGACTCCATCCACTCGGTCTGCCAGTCCTCGACTCCACGCCTCGTGGGCCGCCTGCCCTGGACTCCAAGCTTCCCCTCAAGTCTCCCATCAGCTCGCCAAGCTGGCCCACGACACTTAAGCTCTGTGTAGCGGGTGACCAGTGATTGGTACGCAGTCCCTTCACAAGGAGAGCTTGTTTTTTGATCATTGTGGTTATTCTAAAGGCCTCGTACACACGATCGGATTTTCTGAAAACAAATGTGTGGTGGTGGGTTTTGTGGGAAAATCTGACCGTCTTTATGCTCCATCCAGGTTAAAACGAGTAAATACAATAAACTTTTCTATCTACCAATACTGGCAGGATATGGCTCTGTTCACATATATGCGATTTGGACAACTTTTGTGACTTATTGAAGAGTTAAGCTGCCTGTGGATAGTGCCAAGTCAGCAGGTGACGGTAATGTCCGGGCAGACTGGGTCTAAGGGGGTATGTTGGTGCATGAAGCCGCATTTGAAACAGAACACACGCAAAAGCATGTGATTTTATGCGCATTCACACGCTACTATAATGTGGGTGCCGCCTTCCTGTGTGTGGAGGAGGGAAGCTCTCTAAGCTGTTTACACTGAGGATGAATTAGCACTGGGCTGTGTTCCAGGCGGAGCGCCTCCCACACTGACCGGAGCTGATAATCAGCTGGTCCCGTGCCAGAGGCAGTTAATTAAAGGGCCCCCACCCCACCCAGACTCCCACAATGGCGTGTGGGTTGAGTCCGTATAGCGTTGCGCCTTCTGACAGATTCTTGGGCTTGCCATAAACAATTCCCTTCTTCTTTTATTTTTTCTATAAAGTCGACTGCAAAACAAGTGATGAACTGAAAAACATTAAAGTGGAACTCAACCCTCTGATTACAATGAATGTTTTTGTATTGTGTGATTCTAAATAATAGAATTGCTTTTCTTTTATTAAATATCCTTTCCTCCTCTCCACTCTCCTCTCCTCCATTCCACTCTCCTCTCCTCCATTCCATTTCACTCTCCACTCCTCTCCTCCATTCCATTCCACTCTCCTCTCCTCCATTCCATTCCACTCTCCTCTCCTCCATTCCATTCCACTCTCCTCTCCTCCATTCCATTTCACTCTCCTCTCCTCTCCTCCATTCCATTCCACTCTCCTCTCCTCCATTCCATTCCACTCTCCTCTCCTCCATTCCATTCCACTCTCCTCTCCTCCATTCCATTCCACTCTCCTCTCCTCCATTCCACTCTCCTCTCCTCTCCTCCATTCCACTCTCCTCTCCTCTCCTCCATTCCACTCCTCCTCTCCTCTCCTCCATTCCACTCTCCTCTCCTCCATTCCACTCTCCTCTCCTCTCCTCCATTCCACTCTCCTCTCCTCTCCTCTCCTCCATTCCACTCTCCTCTCCTCTCCTCCATTCCACTCTCCTCTCCTCTCCTCCATTCCACTCTCCTCTCCTTCCCCTCCATTCCATTCTCCTCCACTCTCCTCTCCTTCCCCTCCATTCCATTCTCCTCCACTCTCCTCTCCTTCCCCTCCATTCCATTCTCCTCCACTCTCCTCTCCTTCCCCTCCATTCCATTCTCCTCCACTCTCCTCTCCTTCCCCTCCATTCCATTCTCCTCCACTCTCCTCTCCTTCCCCTCCATTCCATTCTCCTCCACTCTCCTCTCCTTCCCCTGCATTCCATTCTCCTCCACTCTCCTCTCCTTCCCCTGCATTCCATTCTCCTCCACTCTCCTTCCCCCTCCATTCCATTCTCCTCCACTCTCCTTCCCCCTCCATTCCATTCTCCTCCACTCTCCTTCCCCCTCCATTCCATTCTCCTCCACTCTCCTCTCCTTCCCCCTCCATTCCATTCTCCTCCACTCTCCTCTCCTTCCCCTCCATTCCATTCTCCTCCACTCTCCTCTCCTTCCCCTCCATTCCATTCTCCTCCACTCTCCTCTCCTTCCCCTCCATTCCATTCTCCTCCACTCTCCTCTCCTTCCCCTCCATTCCATTCTCCTCCACTCTCCTCTCCTTCCCCTCCATTCCATTCTCCTCCACTCTCCTCTCCTTCCCCTCCATTCCATTCTCCTCCACTCTCCTCTCCTTCCCCTCCATTCCATTCTCCTCCACTCTCCTCTCCTTCCCCTCCATTCCATTCTCCTCCCCTCTCCTCTCCTTCCCCTCCATTCCATTCTCCTCCACTCTCCTCTCCTTCCCCTCCATTCCATTCTCCTCCACTCTCCTCTCCTTCCCCTCCATTCCATTCTCCTCCACTCTCCTCTCCTTCCCCTCCATTCCATTCTCCTCCACTCTCCTCTCCTTCCCCTCCATTCCATTCTCCTCCACTCTCCTCTCCTTCCCCTCCATTCCATTCTCCTCCACTCTCCTCTCCTTCCCCTCCGTTCCAAAAATTAACGCCCTAATCCTAACACCCAAAATAGTTTTTCAGATGTGGGTGTATTAATAATATATTATATTTTTTAAGATTATGGGTTAACTATTTTTCATTTGAAAATCGCACAAAAACACGCAAATTGTGCACTACCATTAATTTCTATGGGGATACAAAAGCTTCAGAAATTTTTTGGATCTTCGGGCGTTTGGCTTCAGGCGACCTGAAGTGGATGTGAACCAACTCCATAGAGGATAATTGATTTTTGTTCTCCAGTGTTTTGGAGTCTCAAGCCTCGCGCTACAAAATGCTGAGGTTTGAGTGGCGCCTTGGGGAAAAGAGTTCCGCACATTAACAGGTACAACTTATGTAGGGAGATTTGTTTCATCTCTATTCACTTCACTGGGTGAATATGTGAGGGTTTACCTCCACTTAAATCATTGGTTGAGTTTAACCTGTTCAGGCTGATTGAACAATGTCTGTGAGCGGTATACGACAATCTGTGCCCCCGAGGAAGAGAATACCGAAACGCATCGGAAAGGGATAATGAAATTGTTAAATGTTTACATGAATTTGTGTTCAGGAGAGTACAACTGTCCTTGACAAATGTTCAGCCTATATTTGTTTTTTTTTCATTCTTTTTAACATATCACAATAAATGGATAAACTTTCTATCTATGTGATTGTTGATTGATTTGACTTTTTTTTTTTTTTTGTGCCCGTAAACTCCCACACACCCATTTTTTATTTTTTTTTTGGTTTTATAGAAGCCAAAATAAATTGGTTATAACACTCGCAACAGCAATAAAAGAACATATAACACGTCTGCATGAGCAGCTTTGCATGTCATTGGCACCAAAACCTCCCGGACCGGTCCAAGGGCTCCTAATAATACAAATGGGTCCATGGTGTCCGGTGGAAACTATTTTTTGCTATGTTATTAAAGATTTGGGTGGGTTGGCGCAGTGCATGTTGGTTGGGGGACACCCGTGTTCTGTTTGGTGACTTGTAATGACTTCTAATGGATCTCTTTCTAATGGATCTCTTTATGTCTCTGCAGGCTTTTCGGGAGGATCTGGAGAGCTTGATCCAGGATCAGATGAAGAAGGGGAACAACCCGACCGGTCTCCTGGCCCTGCAGCAGATTGCCGATTACATCATGGCCAGCTCCTTCGCTGGTTTCGCCTCCTCTCCTCTCAGTAAGTTCCAGAATAGAAATGTGGTGGGGTGCCCCTTTAAATCTGCTTTCTTTTGGAAGGGCTGTACATTTTTACGGCGTAGCGATCCACTATATTGCAGAAGTGCAATTTTTAAGATGCTCGTTTGGCTGTACTTGTCCTGTGGATCCCAGGAGTGCAGTTCATTCTGCACTCCTGTGACTCGTTTTCAGCAGACAGCCAGCGGGCTGAAGTCCGCTGTCGGCTGACGTCAGAGTCAATCCAGCAAGATCGCGACAATGAAGTCGGGATCCGCCCACATGCATAGACTAGTACCTGGATCCGCCTCTTTAAGAGTCTGAGCAGGCCATTCCTGCCCTCTCCACAGCCCAGCGCTTCAGTGAGCGAGGAGGGGGCAGAGCAGAGAGCTGTGGCTGACAGTCACCAGCTCTCTGCTTAAAGCTTTGGGAACTGAGCGATCAGCGGTGTTTGGTCACTCGGTTCTCGGTGTTGGAGACGCCAAGGGACAGATGCAGCATCCACCTAGTTGAGTGCGATTCTTAAAAAAAAAAAAAAATAACCCATACATCTTTTAAAGCTTTGCACTGTGATATTGTAGTCTAGATCCAAGTGTTCCAATACAAAGTCAATTGAAACATATGCAAATTCTACGTTTTTCGGAGCTAAGCATTGCCCTTCATCAGGGCATGTAGCTATAGTATAGTGTACAGGGATGTGGGAGTAAATATATTGTATTATGTCTGTGTATGGAAAGACACACTCTACTTATCAGCGGCTTGTTTTTGCACCGCGCAGATAACTCGCCAGCAGCAGGATTGGTTGAAATGTGTTGCTCACCTGCTGTCAAATGGCTTCAGAATGTCAGTAAAAGTGTGACACCCGTGGGTTGCAGCCCCATAGACTTCTATAGGGCTGTGTTCCATGGCCACAGATGATCCCATAGAAGTTCATGGGGCTGTAATACGCAGGAGTGGCCAAGACGGTGAAGACGTGGCATTGGATGTCAACAAACTGCTTTTTGATTGAGGCAAGTGTGCATCCGTGGGCCCTTTGTCCTAAAGGGCACTTATCCGGATTAAAGCGATTAGTAAAGTCCACTTTGTGATTTTTACATACAGGTAAGCCTATAATGAGGCTTACCTGTAGGTAAAATGATCATTTAGAGATATTCACACTGAATGCTGCCGGTGACATTACTACCGTGTTTCCCCGAAAATATGCCTGGGTCTTATATAAATGTTTTCGACAAAAGACCCAGTAGGGCTTATTTTCGGGGTAGGGCTTGTCATGTGCTGTCTTCTCTCCCCATCTCCTGGAACGAAGTTAAAAGTGCCTGTAAAATCATAAAATGCACTGTATTACAGCCCCCATACAATGTAAAGTGTGCACAGTACCTTCCTACAGCGTCTTCCTCTGTCCTTCCGTGACATGCCTGATCGGTCTTCCATGCTCTGAGCACTGCAGAGGGTGGGGGGCCCCGAGATCCGCTGCTGACAGCTGGCAGAAGGAGAGCAGCGGAGAATCAGCTGAGCGACGATTGGCGTTTCCATGTACTGCCCGAATGGTCTTTTCCTGCTCTGAGCACTACAGAGGGAGGGGGGCTGAGATACGCGCTGACAGAAGAGGAGGAGAGCAGCGGGGATGAGCTGAGCAGCGCCGCAACGACGGTATTCACCAAAGAAACATACACAGTCTAGACCACACAACCCCAAACTAGGGTTTATTTTCGGGGGAGGGCTTATATTGCAGCCTTTTTCAAAAATGACAGTAGGGTTTACCTTCGGGGTAGGTCTTATTTTCGGGGAAACACGGTAGTGCATGCGCTTTGAAGGTACAGTATACTGCGCCGGAACTGAGAGCTCCCGCGTGCAAGCACAGGAGTGACATCGTTGTGGCTCCGGCCACTCACACAGATGGTGGAAGCCCTGTCGGTATCGTGCGGGCGCTGCTAGAGGGCTTTGTTCTAAGGTAAGTATATCATAATGTAGTATACAATGTGTTTTTTTTTGGGGGAGGGGGGATGTGTATCTCCAGCAAATCACTACCACTATGCCCACTCCCCCCCCCCCCCCCCCCCGACGATCGGTGCACCTCTAGTCCCCAGAACGGCTGCACAGTGTGCCAATTGTGTCCGTGCCATGCTCCTAGGACCCCAATCTCTGTAAAGAGCCAATGACACAGCTCTTTAACCATGTGATCGGCTGTGTACAATCACAGCCAGTCGCATGTGATGTGAATAAGGAAGTGCCGTTAATGGCCTCGCCTCGCACTGACAGTTTGTGGTGAAGAGTGACGATCAGCGATATCACCTCGCGGGGGATATCAGGGCACAGCTTTCATACACTGTGTGAGAGCTCCCCCCACCACCTCCACATAAGCAGAGCAACACAGAAACTTGCAGAGCTGTGCTGTGAATAGACAAGCTCTCTGCTTATCTATCTCGAAGTTCCCTCCCTGACGCACATTTCCAGCTGCTTTTATCTCCTGTGTTGGAGAGCTTGTCAGAAGTTATCATGCTGATAACAGAGGTATAAAGCCGCAGAAAGACACGGGACTCAGGGCTTTAGCGAGAGACACGTAAACACTACAGATATGTGCCCAAGTCAGATTTCATGAATGGGGTTTACAACCACTTTAACAGTGGAGTTAGTTGTTGGCTTGGAGGGGAGGAGTGAAGGAGTGCCTTGTCTGGTACTGCCTAGGATGATGCCCATGTGTGACGCTGATACTCATAGCTCCCAACTGTGGCTGATTTTGAGGGACTGTCTCTGATTTTGAGCAATGTCCCTCTTTCCTCCTCATTTGTCCCTCATTTTGGTCTGATCTATATAGTTGTATATAAAATGCAATTTTTATCTTTCAAAAAGCGTATCCCAGTGCTAAACCTTTTATCCGATTTTCTAAATTGCTGCATTTGTAAATTTCAGACGCCAATATAAAGGAATAGTAGTGGGAGACAAAAAGCACTTGTAGGTTTAGTCTATCTTTTGTTGTTGTTGCACAATTCTCCTTTAAGGGGGCGTGGCATGGGGGTGTGTCCTATGCCTGCATACGTTTGCTAATGGATGTCCCTCATCAGGGCTGGACTGGGACAAAAATTTGGCCCTGGACTTCTTCCAGACTGGCCCATGTTGACAGGTCTCTCCCACGCCGGCCGGACAACTCCCGCACCCCCCCTGGCCACCCAAGCCCCCTCTCCCCCTTCACTAGCCGTTTTACTTTGTTAGAGTAAAATGGCTGGTACTCTTTTATAGGCAGTACCAGTGGGGAAGCTAGACATTATTTCACCCGGGGCAAAGAATCAGGTCGGTGCCCCCCCTTATGGGACAAGATTAGGCAGAAGTGAGCAACTCCCAGGCCATAGCTATTGCGTCAGCTGTCTATCCCCTCCCCCATGCTCCTCTGTCCCCCCCCCCC
>NC_053496.1:38415440-38497940 GCF_905171775.1 Rana temporaria | reverse complement strand
GGCAACTTGCCAACGCTGTCAGGAAGGGCCAGCCCAGACTATACTGGGAAGGATACTGCAAACCTCATTTCATATTCCTCAATAATTCTGATGCTTTGCAACTGAAATAAAGCACATTAGAAGGTGTTTTTTATTGCATTAGCATTTCCACATGGAAATACAGTTATTTTTTACTTAATATGTACAGAGGCCCACCGGCCATTCTTTAGTGGTTTTATGGTTACAGTACATAGTTCATTCTTACCGTCAAAGTCGGTAAACGCTACATTTAATCCACAAGGGAACATTTAACAATGCAGCGCTGTTAAATTATTGACAGTGAAGTGTTAAAGAGTAGTAAAAGCATTTAGGAGAAGACCCATTTTAAATAATCACATTCAATTCTATCATAACTACATGTTGTAGCCCTTTGACTCCTAACTCAGTTCAATAGAGAATAGAAGCAAGAAAAAAACGCTAGCTTCCGGCCATTAAATTGCAAATGCAACTATTTGAAAAATACTCACCGTACATTCCTGTTCTTGATGTTCATTGAGTGACCTTTGGGCTATACTGCCACCTGCAGGGGTCTTGGACAAACAAAAATAAAAAAAACAAAACTAGGCCAGCTCAGGATAACCGCCTCCCCCCCACACTACCAGCAATCCTCAGTTTTGTAGCAAAGCAGTACAGAGAGTATGATCATAAAACACAGACAGGTGGGACATGTGTCCCTCAATGTACTCCACAATAAAGATTTTACGGTAGGTACAAAATAAGTAGTTTCTTTCACATCCATTGAGGAACAGAAGAAGACATTAACCTTTAGGACATCCAAATTTAGACCAACTGAAGGGTGGGCAACGCAGAAAACAAACGCTACCAGGCCCAAGAAAAGAAAACAGAACAGGGGGACTGCCTTCAGCTCTAAAAGGTGCCAAGAGGACCTTAAACCCAAACTGGCATGAGAAGAGGCCAAAATATCCACCTTGTAGAACTTAGAACAGAAGGCCAGGTTGAACATCTAAAAACAGTTGCCTGATGCCAAAAAGCCCAAAGAGCACTCATAGACCTAGTCGAGTGTGTCTTGACAGGAAAAGGGTGGAACCTCATTTTTGAGACCAAGTCTTGAATGGTCTGCTGAGCTAACTAAAGATAGTCAAACAAGAAGTTTGACTATTGGGTTCAGTTGGGATAGTAAAAAGGGAATTCTTTTTGAAAGCAGTGGCCGAGAGAAAGACACTCGCAGCCCAAACCACATTCAAACAATACAGGGAAACCTCTGTTGGTGAGCTAAAGCCAGATAGAGGGATGGAGAAACAATATTCTAGTTGAGGTGAAAGGCAGAAACTACCTTAGGCAAGAACACTACTTGTCCCTATGAAAAACCAGAAATGGTTCATTGCAGGATAAAGCTGCCAGTTCACACACTCTTCTTGCAGAGATGGCTACAAGAACTACCCCCTTGTGAATGAGAGGGTATTAAGGTACTTGGCATTAAACTTGATCCTGGAAATTAAAACCTTAAAAATCTCAAAGGCAAGTTGGAAGTTGCCAATGTTAGCGTTGAGGTTGAAAGAGAAGGACGCTACCACTGAGAAAAAGGGTTAATTTAAGACATGCCCGATTTCAGTATTTTTATGTGTCAGCTTTGTTGGCATCTTGCCAGTGCCTCTCTATCCTAGTATCTATAGTGTGTTCTTCCAGATGATGTAGAGGAAAAGACTGAACATCAAAAGGAACGACAAAATATTCCCCTCACATACGTTCCCTGGGATAGCCTCAAATAAATGGGTGCTGCAGCAATTATCAGCTGGAAACTGGTATCAACATGAATCAAAACATATTACCAACATGACGTGTTTTGCTCAAAAGGAATGCCACCTATCTGTCCAGAAGATGGACAGGCCAACCCAACCTAAGCAACCCGCTCTGCTGTTTCTCAAGTTCAATATTGGCAGTTCAATATTGGCAGTGAAATCTCTTGGATGAACGGGTATTTTTGAAGCTTGGTTTAGGCATTTTCTTAAATTCTGGTAAAAGGTTAGCCAAGTGAGGAATCTCCGGGTTTGCCATAGTCGGTCCCCAGCCTATGTTGTGCCATGACTGAAATTTCTGTAACAGTGGCGATTGTTGGGTGAAAATCCTTGTGAGTTGGACATAAGTGAAGCCTTTCATGACCCACTGGCCATAAAAGGATTGTCCAGGCCCAATTTTAGGGAAAGGGTTAAGGTTGATCATTTTGGATTGGGTCCCCTTTAGATTTAGAAATTTGGCATGGTTGCGCTACCACAAGAAGCTCTATGTTGAGGGCAAGCTGAAATACTGCAGTTATGTGGTTCATGGTCATCTGACAGTAGTCTGTAAGGAAACTAAGGACCATTTCCTCCTTTATGAACCTTTGTGTTAAAAGGGAAACTAACAGGTAGGCAATGCTCTTGTCGTTCCTTTCCTCTCTAAGCTGTGTTATATCTAGTGTGTATGCATCATTCAGTGCTGGAGGGTTTTATTGTTAGGATGAACTTTTTTTTTTTTTTTATAAAAAAAGAGCCCAGTGCCAGGTTTCCATTTGACAGAAAGTAATTTCTAAACACTCTGCATGAGGTGGAAAAGATTTGGGGGCTTGAGGTAGGCAATGGGCGTGGAGAGGCAATACGCCTCCCTGGTTTCCAGAAATGTCTCTCTAGGGGTATGACTGTCTCTGACCCTGGTGATAGGTTGTGCCTCTTAGGCCCTCTCTGTTGCTCCGTCTAAACAGTTTAGGTTTCCACAGCTTTGGGTTTTTCGGCTTTACTATTGGCCTATATATTATCTCAGGAATTTATATAAGTTTAGCATTTCTTTTGTTTTCTAAAGTACAGTAGCAATATGTTATTTTTTTTCTTGTAGAACATTGATTGTTGCTCGATTCTTTGGTTTAAAAGGTCAGCAGAGAAAGGAACATCTCAAATAGGTGCATAAGGCTGTTTCTGAATTGCTAAGAGAATTAGATTCAATGGAATCACAGAGTGAGCTATATGGGAGACCCCCTATTCAAAGGTCTCAGAGTGAGAGGTCAAGAGTTTCTGAAACAGAATACAAGAGCAGAAATCTGAGCCTTAATTTTGCCGAAAACCAAACTCTGGTCTAAACCCAGCTGCAGGAAGGAAAGGATACACCCCACAGAGAAACTCCTGGGGTGGAAGCATTGAAATTTACACCAGGTGAAGAACGCCTTTTCATGTCTAATGAGAAACCTTATGGGAAGTTACTTCACACCTTATAAGAATCACAGACTCAGATATGCCCCTATCCTTCTAGACCTGGTCTTCAACAGCCATGCCATTAAAGCCAGTGATTGTGAAGCCGAATGGCAAATCGGTCTTTGGAACAGAACATCCTAATGATTTGGCAGTCCCTTCATCCTAAAGATCTGGCAGTGCCTTTAGACCGTCTGTCAGGAGTCCTACCAGGTTTGCATACCACATTTACCTGGGCCAGTCCGAAGCAATGACGATGATCATCAGAATGCCCTCCATCTTGATCTTGCAAAAACAGATGAGCTTCAGGAGAAGACAGAAATAGATCAGAGTGTACTGATTCAACAAAGCATCTACTGCTTCCAAAGGATCCATGTATCTGGAGGCAAACCTCTCCAGTTTGTTGAACCTGGAAACCCACCACCGGATGTCCCTCACCAGTGACAAGAGTGTGGGCACCACATCCATGGATCCAGGTACTTCCAGATGAGGAAATCTGCTTGCCAATTGCATACATACGAGGGGTTATATATCCTGGGCTGTCCTACAGATTTTTATTTGATTTTTTTTGCCAATTTCCAAGATTTTTGACTCAAATGGTTACAGATATCCTGTGTCCCTCAATGGATGGAAAATAAACCATTTCTGCTAAAACCTCAAATTCTAGTCTTCACTAGTCACTCCGAGAACATTCTACTGTGTCTGGTCCAGGCACTCCATAATATTAGTGTGTAGAGGATCGGCTGGACACTTTTAGATCAAAATCTGGGACATACCAAATAACAGTTTTAAAAGATATTCAAAAGGAGACACATATAAATCGGAAAAATAACATGGAATCTCAGACCAATGACCAAGCCTAGGTACAACGTTTCAATGACTCTGGAGGTCCCCACCGGTCAACAAGAATAATGGCGCCATCTTGAATGTTAGTAAACTTGGACTAAATATCAATTACACTGAAATCATATAAGAGAATTACAGTGTGGGTCCAACCAGCCTTTAAATTACATACATTAGACTGAAATAACTGGCCTCCATAAAAGACCAATGAATCAATTCTAGAGCAAAGCTGCTGGTACCAACCAACTGGCATCACACAGCATTAAAGCCTAAAGTAAATCTGAAACCAATTACTTAGATCTAATATAAGATATATAATTGTAATGCCATTTCATAAGGTGTTGATTATATTCTTTATAAATCTGCAGTTTTTATTATAATAATGCCCGGTGATCCTGCCATAAAAGGTTCCTGTCGAGGCACTTTCTGTTATAGGGTGACAACTGTCTCCCAGTTGTGCTCCTGTATTGTCTAAATGAATGATGTGCAGTGAACACTGAGGCAAATGCATGTAGACAGAAAGTGGCTGGAGGTGATACGAAGCAAAATGATGAAAAAAAAAAAAAGGGGGTGAAAACCGTATTTTATGGACATTAAAAAAAAGGCAATTGTTTATGATTCACAGTGCACAGAGCAAATGCCACCTACTTCGGGTTTAGATCTGCTTTAAATCTCATTGGTTCTTAGAGAAACAATTGTGAACTGTGCTTTCTTACTCCCAGGATGTAGATATAAAGGGTGGCATCCTACCACCAGGATCAATATATGAAGGGTGGCATCCTACCCCCAGGATCAATATGTGAAGGGTGGCATCCTACCCCCAGGATCAATATATGAAGAGTGGCATCCTACACTCAGGATGAATATATGAAGGGTGGCATCCTACCCCTAAGATGAATATATGAAGAGTGGCATCCTACCCTCAGGATGAATATATGAAGGGTGGCAATAAGAATAACCCGAAAAAAAACAAAAAACAGACCACAAATTGCAACACAAGACAAACGCTGACTTCTCCTGTGTCATATCCAAATGACATTACATGAAAAAAAATAAAAAAAAACTTTCGGAGGCCGAATAAAAAAAAAAAAAAATCAAAATGCAGGCCAATGATATAACATACTGAGAAAATGACGGTAAGAGAGGGGAAAAAAAGTACCAGAGACGCAAAGACCACAATAACATATGGCAAAAAAATTCTCAGATTTTTCCATTTTATGTGCGACTGGCAGCAATGTGTATAAATAGTCTTTTAAAAAAAAAAAAAAAAAATAGTCTTTGACGGAGTCTGCAGGTTGTGACTTTGTTATATAAAAAACGTCTCATGCGCTGGATTGTCACAGTAGAGTCGCTGGAAGTTGGTTTTCATGTGTAGTAGGCACTTTTCTTTTGTCAGTGCATAAAATGCAGCGATGGTGCCGGGTTAGAGGGTAGCACAGCCAAGGCGTCGGTGAGCGATGACTGTGGGTCTCCAAGCAGCTACAGAGCCATAAAGCTTACAATGTACTCCAGAAGCTTTTGGCGGTTACACTGAGGTAGAAACGTGCTGCTTAGTTCTAGAATGTTGTCGCGGTTTTGCTTGCAGGCCTGGAACACCTGCGAAGAAGATGAGAGGCAGAGCCTGTGAGTTACAAAAATACTTTCATTTATATTATAGCCGTTCTATTACAATAATATGTCCACTGACAGGGTCTTTATCTTTCTTCCTTTGCTAGAGCGACACGCACTCTACTAGGTTTCCTTCCGTTTTATGCTAGGAAGGTGATTGTACTCAAGTGGAAGTCGGACAGGCCCCCCATTTTGTCTTTTTGGAAGCCACTTGTAAATTCAATAGTGCTCCTTTCACAAAGCCATCTACTTATCTTTGGGCTGCTCTAAGAAATATGAGAAGGTTTGGCACCTATGGACGGGTTCAAATTCCATGGTGAACGAATGTGAATCTATGGGTTAACTAATTCCAAATCCATGAGCATCGGACTCCTCCTCGGCCAAGTCGAGGTTTGCCTTTAGAGTGGGTGTGCACTGTTATGGGTGGTGGTCCTAATTGGACAGTGGCTACAAATTGGTGTCCCTATGATGACAAGCCCTGGTGTACAGGAGGGAGAGAGTTTATTCTTAGACATAATACTACTTGCATTACTCCTGATTAACCACTTATCCCCCGGACCATATTGCTGGTCAAAGACCAGAGCACTTTTTGCGATTCGGCACTGCGTCGCTTTAACTGACAATTGCGCGGTCGTGCGACGTAGCTCCCAAACAAAATTGATGTCCTTTTTCCCCCACAAATAGAGCTTTCTTTTAGTGGTATTTGATCACCTCTGAGGTTTTTAGTTTTTGCGCTATAAACAAAAATTGAGCGACAATTTTGAAAAAAATGAATATTTAACTTTTTGCTATAATAAATATCCCTCAAAAATATATAAAAAAACTTTTTTTTTCCTCAGTTTAGGCCGATACGTATTCTTCTACATATTTTTTGTAAAAAGAAAAATAGCAATAAGCGTTTGATTGGTTTGCGCAAAAGTTATAGTGTTTACAAAATAGGGGATAGCTTTATGGCATTTTTATTAATATTTTTTTTTTTTACTAGTAATGGCGGCGATCAGCGTTTTTTTTTCCGGTACTGCGACATTATGGCGGACACTTCGGACACTTTTGACACATTTTTGGGACCATTGGCATTTTTATAGCGATCAGTGCTATAAAAATGCATTGGATTACTATAAAAATGCCACTGGCAGTGAAGAGGTTAACACTAGGGGGCGGGGAAGGGGTTAAGTATGTTCCCTGGGTGTGTTCTAACTGTAGGGGGGGTGGCCTCACTAGGGGAAATGACTGATCTTCTGTTCATACATTGTATGAACAGAAGATCAGCATTTCTCTCCCTGACAGGACCGGAAGCTGTGTAACGAGCAATCGCGGGTGCCTGGCGGCGATCGCGCCCACCGGGGACGCACGCGGTGGGCCTGCGCGAGAGTCGACATACTACGTGCTCTCGCGCAGGGGAGCCGACCTGCCGCCGTAAAACGACGGCGGCTGGTCGGCAAGTGGTTAAGGATGAGCTCTGGCGTGTGTCCGCATAGTACACGTGCGGAGCCCGCCAGGAAGTCTGCACGGTGCTGCGCTAATCACAGCCAGGGAGACATGGTCTCGATGCTCGGCTGCAGAGATCAGAAAACGTCTCCCTGGCTGTGATTAGCGCAGCGCCGTGCAGACTTCCTGGCGGGCTCTGCACGTGTACTATGCGGACACACGCCAGAGCTCATCCTTACTCCTGATAGATGTTGAATTGGGCAATGCGTGTTTAATGTTATGTATGTAAGTAATGTTTACTTTTATGTTAGGTACATGGTTATGTACACTTTGTAGCCGAGGTATGCCCCAAGGCTATGTTTTGTACTAAATACATAATTTTACGAGAGAATAAAAAAAAAAAGGGATTTTTAATACAGCTTACCTGTAAAATCCTTTTCTTGGAGTACATCACGGGACACAGAGCGGCATATTCATTACTATATGGGTTATATGGAGTACCTTCAGGTGTTGACACTGGCAATCTCAAACAGGAAATGCCCCTCCCTATATAACCCCCTCCCATAGGAGGAGTACCTCAGTTTTGTAGCAAGCAGTATGCCTCCCAAAATGGTCCCCAAAAAGAGGGGTGGGAGCTCTGTGTCCCGTGATGTACTCCAAGAAAAGGATTTTACAGGTAAGCTGTATTAAAAATCCCTTTTTCTTTATCGTACATCACGGGACACAGAGCGGCATATTCATTACTATATGGGATGTCCCAAAGCAATGCTCACAATGAGGGGAGGGAGAACATCTCCAAGACAAAAGGATTTAATTTAGAGAAATACTCAAATCATAATAAATCCAACTTAGTTGAGAAAAATAATCTTAAATTTTAAATTTAACTCAAAAAAGAGGAGCCCCCGGAATCCGAGGGTCTCAAACTGCAGCCTGCAGCACTGCCTGCCCAAAGGCTGTATCAGACTTCCTTCTTACGTCCAACTGGTAGAATTTTGTAAACGTGTGGACAGAAGACCAGGTTGCCGCCTTGCAAACTTGAGCCATAGAGATCTGGTGGTGTGCTGCCCAGGAGGCGCCCATGGCCCTAGTAGAATGAGCCTTTAATGATACTGGAGGAGGCAACCCTTTCAAGCCGTAGGCCTGAGTGATTAATTGCTTAATCCACCTAGAAATGGTGGACTTTGCAGCTGCCTGCCCCTTCTTGGGCCCATCCGGTAATATGAACAGCACATCTGTTTTCCGGATCTTCTTTGTAGCTTTAAGATAGGCCTTCATGGCCCTGACGATATCCAAGGTATGCAGCAACCCTTCCTTTCTGGAAGTAGGTTTAGGGAAGAAGGATGGTAATACCAAATCCTGGTTCAAATGAAAACTGGATACAACCTTCGGTAGGAAGGAAGGATGAGGGCGGAGAACGACCCTGTCCTTATGAAAAATAAGATATGGTTCCTTACAGGATAAGGCCGCCAGTTCCGATACTCTTCTTGCGGAAACTATGGCGACCAAAAATACTAACTTTTTTGTCAGTAAAACCAAAGGAATTTCAGCCAACGGCTCAAACGGTTGTTTCTGTAAACTTGACAGAACAAGGTTTAAATCCCACGGGCAAAGCGGGGATTTAACTGGAGGTTTAATACGTAAGACCCCTTGAAGGAAGGTCTTAACCAGCGAGTGGGTGGCCAGCGGCCGCTGAAACCACACTGACAGAGCAGAAATCTGTCCTTTGATTATGCTTAATGCCAATCCTTTATCCACTCCTAGCTGGAGAAAACTTAATACTCTATCGATGGTAAATTTGCGAGAAAGCCATCGCTTGGACTCACACCAGCCTACATAGGCCTTCCAGACCCTGTAATAAATCACCCTAGAGACCGGTTTCCTGGCTCTGATTAGGGTAGAGATTACTTTCTGAGACAGACCTCTACCCCTGAGAATCAGGGATTCAGTTTCCAGGCCGTCAAATTTAGATGCCGTAAGGCAGGGTGGAGGATCGGACCTTGCGATAGCAGGTCTGGCCGTAGAGGAAGAGTCCAAGGGTCTCCCACTACCATCTTTAAGATTAGTGAGTACCATGCCCTTCTGGGCCATGCTGGAGCTACCAGGATGACTGGTATGTGCTCCACCCGGATCCTGCGCCGCAGGCGGGGTAGTAACTGGAGCGGGGGAAACGCATAAAGAAGTTTGAACTGATGCCAAGGGCAAACCAACGCATCGGTTCCGCAGGCCATCGGATCCCTTGAGCGGGACATGAACCTGTCTAGCTTCTTGTTGAGTCTCGATGCCATGATATCCACGTCCGGCACTCCCCATCTTTGGCAGAGTGCTTGAAAGATTTGTGGATGCAGAGACCATTCCCCCGGCAAAAGAGTCTGGCGGCTTAAGAAGTCCGCCTGAAAGTTGTCCACTCCTGGAATGAATATTGCCGATATGCAGGGCACATGAGCCTCTGCCCATAGGAGAATCAAGCTCACCTCTCTCTGAGCGGCTTGACTCCTGGTTCCCCCTTGGTGATTTATGTATGCCACGGCCGTGGCATTGTCTGATTGAATTCTCACCGGGAACCCCTGCAATTTTGACGTCCAAGCCCTGAGGGCTAGTCGAGCAGCTCTGAGCTCCAAGATGTTGATGGGCAACTGCTTCTCTGGCGTTGCCCAAGTACCTTGGCGAGTGCAACCATCCAAAATTGCTCCCCAGCCCGTCAGGCTGGCGTCTGTGGTCACTATCTTCCAAACCACTGGGCTGAAAGACTTCCCCTTCAGTAGATTCTGAGGGTCTAACCACCAGCACAGACTTTGTCGGACTCTTGATGAGAGCGGCAACGGGATATCCAAGGCCTGCGGCCTTCTGCTCCATGCTGACAGGATGGCTGCCTGCAGGATGCGAGTGTGGCTCTGGGCGTATGGTACCGCCTCGAATGTGGCCACCATCTTGCCTAGTAATCTCATACATAGGCGAATAGTCGGTTCCTTCTTGCTTAGAACCAGTAGGATTAATTCCTTGATGGCTTTGACCTTCCTCAGAGGTAGAAACACTCTTTGTTGTTCTGTGTCTAATCTCATGCCGAGATATTCCAACTGCCTTGTGGGCAGGAAAGCTGACTTTTCTCGATTTAGGACCCAGCCGAACTTCTCGAGGTATTGGACCGTGAGGGCCACTGCTCGCTCCAAGCCGGGAGACGAGTGATCTATGACTAGGAGGTCGTCCAGGTATGCTAGGATCGTGACCCCTTGGATCCTTAGTTTGGCTAGGATTGGAGCTAGGACCTTCGTGAACACCCGGGGGGCCGTAGCCAACCCGAAGGGAAGCGCCACGAATTGGAAGTGACGCGAAGCCACCATGAAGCGTAGATATCTTTGATGTGGCTGATAAATTGGAAGATGAAGGTAGGCATCCTTTATGTCTATGGACGCCATGAAGTCGTCCTTTTGGAGTGTGGTAGCTGCTGACCGCACGGTTTCCATCCGAAATGAGCGGATCTCTAGGTATGTATTTACCATCTTTAGGTCCAAAATTGGCCTGACATCTCCATTGGACTTCGGGATGATGAATAGGTTGGAGTAGAAACCTAGCCCCTGTTCCAGGACTGGTACCTCTACTATTACTTCCTGGGAAAGTAGATGATTTAATGCCGACATTAATGCGGCTCCTTTCTCCGGATCGTTTGGAATCCTCGACTCCTGGAAATGAAGAGGAGGAAACCTTAGGAAATCTAATTTGTAGCCCGTGGCCACGGAAGACCGTACCCACTCGTCGGGAATGCTGGCTTCCCAAACCTCTGAAAAGAGTCGCAGCCTTCCCCCCACCTTCGTGGGTGGGGGCGCCCCTTCATAAGGTCGGCTTGGGGGCTGGGTTTGCTGGTTTGCGAACCCACTGCTTTCTGCCTTTAGCAGCCTGTCCTTGTGATTTGCTGTTGAAGCCGAAGTTTGCTTTCGCAGGAGGCCGTCGATACTGTTTGGCATTAGAGGGCCCCTGCCCAGGGGAGTACTGTCGTTTAAACGCAGGCCCCTGAAACTTCCTCTTAGTTGGCAAGAGAGTACTTTTGCCATTTGAAATGGTTTGAATGTATTTATCTAGGTCTTCTCCGAAGAGTCGTCCTCCATGGAAGGGGAACCCTACCAGGAGCTTCTTGCATGGGGGCTCGGCCTCCCAGCTTTTTAACCATAAGAGTCTTCTCATATGGATAAGGGATAACGATAAACGTGACGCTAGCTGGATAGAATCCTTAATTGCGTCTACTGTAAAACATATGGCCTTAGGGACATCCGAAAATTCTTCTGCCTGCTGGGCAGGAATAAGTTTAAGCATCTGCTTAACCTGATCCGATAATGCTTGAGCAACCCCAATCGCAGCCACGGCTGGCTGTACTACTGCCCCTGCAGTAGTGAAGGAGTTCTTAAGTAGTGCTTCCAAGCGTTTATCAACTGGATCCTTGAATACCTGTATGTTTTCTACAGGGCATGTTAATGATTTGTTAATACATGAGATGGCTGCGTCCACTGCAGGAGTAGCCCATTTCTTGGAAAATGTATCTTCCATAGGATATAGGGCAGAGAATCTTTTAGGTGGTAAGAAGATTTTTCTGGCTTGTTCCAATCTTGGAACAAAACTCCCTCTAGTAGAGGGTGGATCGGAAATACTGCATTGCTTTGAGGCGCCCTCAGTGAGCCCAAAGCTGAAACCGTAGATACCTGGAGATCTGGTACTGGCAAGTTGAATGCATTTATGGACCAAGTCCGTTAAGGCTTGAGTCCACCAGCTCTCCCCTTGGGAGACTGCTCCAGACTCCTCTGTATCCGGATCTTCGATCCCTGAACCTACTTGGTCCTTGTCCAAGAGGTCGTCCAATTCCCCTGAGGAAAGGACCTCCTCTTCTGAGGGTCTGCGCTCGGGCGACGGAGATCTAATCCGTTTACTGCCCCGCATAGCTGTGGCTATCATTTTTCCCATTCTTTTCTCCATCTCTCTTAAAGAGGTGAGTAATACCTCGTCCGTGACCATCTTAGGGTTGGACTGACCCGCGCCAGCTCCAGCCCCAGATCCCGATGGCCCCAAGGCTCCCTGTGGGGAAAGCAGCGGCATAACTTTGTCCGAGACCTTAGACTCTCCGGATGCCTATGGTACAATACCAAGGTACACCTGCTACCTATTGGTATTTGGAACTATAAAAGTTAATTGCCCAAACACCTGTTTGGGGGATAAAAAATGCTTCCTCTCCCCTAGATGACTTTTTTTTTTTTTTAGTTTTTGTTTCAAATCCAGGAAAGAAAAAAACATTCTGTCCCCCTGAGTAGTATTGCAAAGAAAAACTATGAGATGGAAAAGAAAACAGCCTATTTCTAGGCTTGAAAAACAGTCTTCTGAAGACTGCAATATCCTTTCTGGCCACTGTGAGTCCTCGGCGCCCCGTGCTGCCGTTCTGGTCTTTCCTCCCCCGTTCCAAAGTATTGAATGGAACAAAAAAGGAAGGGCCGCCCCTTCCTTAAGCCACTGACCCGCCCTTCCCCCCCCCCAGCAATCTCAAACAGGAAATGCCCCTCCCGACGGGGGGGGTTTAGGGGTTTGGGAGGAAGGGACCTCTCTGTTCCAGCAAACTGCAGCCTGGAACCATGAGGAGGTCAGCGTTTTGCCTGCTTTGCAGGCTCTGAGGAGGAAGACTGAATGGAGCATCGCCTGGAGGCTTGCAGGTAAGCACAGCTCTCTGACACACACATATATTTTTATATCACACAGGCCCCACTCAATGCTTTTCCAACACTACAAGGGAGGTCACATCTTATGGGGAATAATACATATAGAGCCATCCTATCTTTATGATATGTGACTAGTTTGCCAGATGCAGTGCATAACTTTAGGCATGTCCCCTGTGACCCCCCAGAAAAAAACCTGCTAAGAACCAAGTTCCGCAAGTTTTCCCCTCACTTACCTGCTCCATGCCGCAGGACTTTGCCAAGCAAGAGGCCCAATCTTCCCCCATCTCCGTGGGGATGTCTAGACCTTCAGGCCCTGGGTTCCTATGAAGGATCCACTGTCCTGGGCCCATATAGCACCCTGGCAACAGAAAACATTAGGCACCCAAAGGTTTCTAAGTTCTGGGCCCAGGGTCCAGCTCTCTAAAAAGAAAAGCATTATGGGCTATACCCCAAGGGTTTGGGGTCCGGTTACTGACCACTTTAGCGCTGAGGCTTTTTTGGACAGAACCGGTAGCTCACCTAATCCCAAGGATGCGGAGGCAAGCTAAACCATGACTAACACCTAAGACACTGGCGTAAAAACTGAGGTACTCCTCCTATGGGAGGGGGTTATATAGGGAGGGGCATTTCCTGTTTGAGATTGCCAGTGTCAACACCTGAAGGTACTCCATATAACCCATATAGTAATGAATATGCCGCTCTGTGTCCCGTGATGTACGATAAAGAAAAACTTCTTTCACATTGTCATTATGGGGTACTGTTTGTAGAATTTTAAGAAATGCGAGTAAGAAATTTCAGTGCAGGAGAGGCGGCGATACAGCTGGACTGAAGGAGAGGGCTGGGGTTCAGCTGCAAAGTGTACTATAGACAAAAAACGTTATTACATTTTGTAGGGTTAAAAACCCCACCAGTGTTTTACTTCTGTCTCATTTGTGCCCCCACCGGGAAGATTCACCCTCTCTATTTCTCCTGGCGACCACTGTTACCAGAAGAGGAAGAGATGGAAAATTTCGAAGGTTTGCTGCTGTCGCCTGAGCAGGAAGTAAGGAGAAAGCTTCCAATGGGGACACCGGTTCCACTGTGCGATATAACCACTCGCCGACAGCAATATGTATGCAGCTGGCTGAGCACAGAGGCGACCAAAGACTAGATCGTCTTTGATCACCTCTATGGCCTTGGAGGCCCGGAGTGACGTCATGTGCCACTTCCGGTTCAGAGCAGAAGTAAACTATTTATTTTTGTTTTTTAAAGCAAAAGACCAAAAAAAAAAACATTTTGGGGGGATATTTTGCTTTAAAAGGAGAGATTTGGGGTCTTTTTTACACCAGATCCCTCCATAAAGAGGACCTTATCATTACAGTGATAAAAAAGTAAAGCGCCCCTATTCCTCCGTGCTCACGCACACATAAGTCATGCACGCATATGTAAACTGTTCGCACCACACATGTGCCGCAAATTTTAGAGAGAGAGCAAAAAATTATAGCCGAAGACCACCTCTGTAATTCTAAACAGATAACCAGTAAACATTTTTAAAGAGTCATCTATGGACATTTTTAAGTACCATAGTTTGTCGCTATTCCATGAGCATACCCAATTTTAAAGCGTGACATGTTAGGTACCTATTTACTCAACCTAACATCTTAAAAAAAAAAAAAGAGAAAAGTATATATTGTGTTTTGTTAAAATTCATTAACCACTTAAGGACCCCTTCACGTCGATATATGTCGGCAGAATGGCACGGCTGGGCACAAGGCGTGGGGTCACCGGCGGCGCGCTCGCGACACGGTCCAAAGCTCCGTGACCGTGGGACCCGATTGCCGCCAGTGTCCCGCGATCGGTGACCGGAGCTTAAGAATGGGGAGGGGTGAGTGTAAACACACCTTCCCCCTTCTTCACTGTGGCAGTGTTAGTGATCGTCTGTTCCCGGATATAGGGAAAGACGATCACTGACGTCACACGTCCAGCCCCGCCCCCCTACAGTTAGAAACACATACGAGGTCCCACTTAACCCATACAGTGCCCCCTAGTGGTTAACTCCTAAACTTCAATTGCAATTTTCACAGTAAACAATGCATTTTTATAGCACTTTTTGCTGTGAAAATGACAATGGTCCCAAAAATGTGTCAAAATTGTCCGATGTGTCCACCATAATGTCGCAGTCAAAAAAAAAAAAAAATTGCTGATCCCTGCCATTAGTAGTAAAAAAAAAAAAAATTTATAAATAAAAATGCAATAAAACTATCCCCCATTTTGTAAACGCTATAAATTTTGCTCAAACCAATCGATAAACACTTATTGCGTTTTTTTTATTAAGAAAAATAGGTAGAAGAATACATATCGGCCTAAACTGAGGAAAAAAAATGTTTTTTTACATATTTTTTGGGAAAATTTATTATAGCAAAAAGTAAAAAATTTTGCATTTTTTTCAAAATTGTTGCTCTATTTTTGTTTATAGCGCAAAAAATAAAAACCGCAGAGGTGATCAAATACCACCAAAAGAAAGCTCTATTTGTGGGAAAAAAGGACGTCAATTTTGTTTGGGAGCCACGTCGCACGACCGCGCAATTGTCAGTTAAAGCGACGCAGTGCCGAATCGCAAAAAGGGGCAAGGTCCTTAACCTGTATAATGGTCGGGGTCTTAAGTGGTTAAAGTATTTTTTTCCCCCCAAAAAATTGTGTTTAAAAAAAAAACACTGTGCAAATACCATCTTACATAAAAAAAATTGCACCACTCGCTTTTTTTCCCCCCTACAAAAATTATATATATATACATGTATTTTGTTTGGGGGTTATAAGTAATTTTCTAGCAAAAAATACTAATTTAAACAAAAATTGCCAGAAAAGGCCTGGTCTTCAAGTGGATAAGGACATCTCTTTCACTTTGGAGACATTTTCTTTTCACATCCTGTTGTATATTGAGGACAGGATTTGAAGGAGAATCTCCCCAATGGGACACAGACTGCCCCCAAAAAAATGGGGTTCACTTTGGCTTGAATTTACATGCATGTATGTATATACAAACAAACGGATTCTATGGTTCACAGACAATGCCACCCCCGGGTAGGTTTGTTACAGATGCCTACATTGCCTGAGGTCAATGCGACTGAAGCTGAATAAAGATCTGAAATAAAACAAGAGAAGATACAAATGCAGAAATCTGCCGCTCGGGTCCATCACAGTGTGACTGCAGCTTTCAAAGCTCTCCAGCTCCGCTCATAGAGGGAGGCGCTGCTTTCATTCTGCACTACTCTCTGCCTTTTTTCCTGCGGTGTACATCCAGCACTTAGCCCTGGCCTGATACAACGCCAAATCACCGGGGTATGACAACGTACAAGGGCTCCCGCTCTTAGATGGCAAGACATACATCTCTTTTAAGGTTTGAGGGAAAAAAAAATAAAACAGCAACAGAAGTGATCCTGGGGCAACGCTGTTCAAAGGAATTGGATTTACAAAGAACAGGCCGCCAGCGTACAATGGACCAGCCAGCCGATGGCTGCAAATGGATGACAGCTGGAAATTCTCTAATTGAAGTGAGATGGAGAGCGACTATAAAAGGAGAATTCCTCTAAGAGATGTTTGTATGTAAAATGGACACAAAGACAACAGAAGTACAAGAGTCTGACAAGGCTACAACCTTTTCCCAAAGGGGATAGAGACAGATAAATGGGAAGACAAAAGAAAAAATAGGGCGAGAAAGAGAGGATGGAAAAAAAACGTTGAAGAGAAAGAAAGTGAGAGAAAGGGGGGGGGGGGGGGTAGAAAGACAAAAAAGGGTAAAGGAAAGTCAGGGAAAAAGCTATAGAGGAAAAATAATGAAAGAAAGAGAAAAGAAATAAGGAAAGAAGGAAGGAAGGAAGAAATGGAAGGAAAAAAGGAAATAGAGAGATAGAGAGAGACGGGAGGGAGGGCGAAAGAGGCGGGGAGGGAGGGCGAAAGAGGCGGGGAGAGAGGGCGAGAGAGACAGAGGGGAGGGAGGGCGAGAGAGACGGAGGGGAGGGAGGGCGAGAGAGAGCGAGAGGAGAGAGAGACGGGAGGGGAGGGAGGGCGAGAGAGAGACGGGAGGGGAGGGAGGGCGAGAGAGAGACGGGAGGGGAGGGAGGGCGAGAGAGAGACGGGAGGGGAGGGAGGGCGAGAGAGAGACGAGAGAGAGAGAGAGAGGACGAGAGGGAGAGAGAGAGAGAGAGAGAGAGAGAGAGAGAGAGAGAGAGAGAGAAAGAGAGGGGGGGAGGGAGGGAGGGGGGAGGGAGAGGGAGGGGGAGGGAGAGGGAGGGGGGAGGGAGGGGAGGGGGAGAGGGAGGGAGGGAGAGAGGGAGGGAGAGAGGGAGGGAGAGAGGGAGAGAGGGAGGGGGGGAGAGGGAGGGGGGGGAGGGAGGGAGGGGGGGGAGAGGGAGGGGGGGGGGAGGGGAGGGAGAGGAGAGAGAGAGATGGGAGGGAGACAGAAAGAGAGATGGGGGGGAGGGGAGAGAGAGAGATGGGATGGAGACAGACAGAGAGAGAGAGGGAGAGAGATGGGAGGGAGACAGAAAGAGATGGGAGGGAGACAGACAGACAGACAGACCGAGAGGGAGAGAGAGGGAGGGAGAGGAGGGACGGAGAGCGGGAAAACAAGAGATAAAAAGAAAGAGAAAAGAATACAGGACAGAAAAACTTGCTTCGGCAATGCTTTTATAAATAAAACTCACCCCCAGGTCCACAAAGGTTTTCACTGCATTTCTTGCCAGACAAAAGGTGGCGCTCTCAGCTGCAAGGAAGAAAACAATGCAGGAAAATTATAAACAGATCACATTCCCCTTATAGGAAGCATTGTGAATGGTCAGGGTGAACTCTTTTTTTTTTTTTTACTCATTGTGAAATCTTTTTCTTAGCGTTCATTGATGGACACAGCTCGTCTGACTCTTGAGCATAGGTTATATCGCCACCTACAGGAGTAGGACACTAGGCATAAAAAGAAGACAGCGCCTCCTATGGAGAGTCCTGGCTGGTATACAACCCTCTCTCTGCTATAGGCAAGCCAGTTTGTTACAAAGTAGTGACAGAAGAATAAACTTCAATAGAGAGGTGGGTGCTGTGTCCATCAATGTACTCGGCTCACTGTTGTCACCATCAGAAAACCCACCCTGAGAAATGCCATGCAGCCATCGCTGGAGTGAATGTAGACAGGAAATGACAAAAAAAAAGGGCTGCAGGAGACCAACAGTCTATGAGTCTGTGTGAAAGTGGTGGGACATTAGAGTGTAAGCTCCTTTGGTGCAAAGGCTGATGTGACTGGCTCAGTGTTCTCTGTACAGTGCTATGTAAGGGTTTTAATGGTTCGATGTCCTTTGCAAAGGTGTGCCAATAAAGTCAATGCTACACATAAAGTCAAATAAAGAACATCGTCTCCAGGACACTGCAGTCCACTCCAGAGGCAAGTAGAACAATTTTAGAATGTCACTCAGTTAAGCTGACTAGCTGGAGGACTCTATCATTGTACAGACAAGCTGTATAACAAGACGTCTGAGCGGGCTCAGGGGAACAGAACTAAGAGCCTTATGTACAACTCCAAAGCCCGTTATCAGAACTACAACACTGCCATCCACTGGGCACTCCTACTACTGCAATCACCTCCTCTGCCCCAACAAAGTGCGTGACTCTCTACTCTATGTAATGCACGGTAATGGTTTAAGAACCTTGTTAAAAAGTACCTGAGGCAGTCTTGTTTATAATACAGAACAGCAAGCATGAAAAAATGTAGAAGTTACAGCGGAAAATACTTTCAAGTTACATTTCAGATAGTCATATCTGAAGAGACTGAAAATGTAATTTGTTTACTGGTCATTACTTACACCGCGCTAATTATCATCAAAGCATATATGACGAGCAGAGCAAAGGGGCTCAGGATTTCTTCCCGGGTCCAGCCCTCTTCAGCTATAACCCACTACAGTGAAGGGGCAGCCACATACAACAGCGGATCATTTCTATGTCTGCAGAGGTGCTTAGCAGTGTGGCATCAGAAGCCTGAACATTTTACATTCTCCAAAAGTAGAGGTCTTTTGAACTATAAAGTAATGATGTGCCAATATCTTTGCAATTGAGAAAAGGCAGGGCAGGGCAGGGCAAGGTGAGGGAGAAAAGACAAGGCATGTGAGGGAGAGGAGGGCCAGGGCAGAGGAGACGAGAGAGAGGAGGGCCAGGGCAGAGGAGACGAGAGAGAGGAGGGCCAGGGCAGAGGAGACGAGAGAGTGGAGGGCCAGGGCAGAGGAGACGAGAGAGAGGAGGGCCAGGGCAGAGGAGACGAGAGAGAGGAGGGCCAGGGCAGAGGAGACGAGAGAGAGGAGGGCCAGGGCAGAGGAGACGAGAGAGAGGAGGGCCAGGGCAGAGGAGACGAGAGAGAGGAGGCCAGGGCAGAGGAGACGAGAGAGAGGAGGGCCAGGGCAGAGGAGACGAGAGAGAGGAGGGCCAGGGCAGAGGAGACGAGAGAGAGGAGGGCCAGGGCAGAGGAGACCGAGAGAGAGGAGGGCCAGGGCAGAGGAGACGAGAGGGAGAGGAGGGGCCAGGCAGAGGAGACGAGAGAGAGGAGGGCCAGGGCAGAGGAGACGAGAGAGAGGAGGGGCCAGGGCAGACGAGACGAGAGAGAGGAGGGCCAGAGGAGACGAGACGAGGAGAGGTGGCCAGAGTGAGACGAGACGAGGAGAGGTGGCCAGAGGAGACCGAGGGAGAGGTGGCCAGAGGAGACGAGGGAGAGGTGGCCAGAGAGACGAGGGAGAGGGTGGCCAGAGGAGACGAGGGAGAGGTGGCCAGAGGGAGACGAGGGAGAGGTGGCCAGAGGAGACGAGGGGAGAGGTGGCCAGAGGAGACGAGGGAGAGGTGGCCAGAGGAGACGAGGGAGAGGAGGCCAGAGGAGACGAGACGGAGACAGGGAGAGGCGAGAGAGAGGAGTTGAGACAAGGGAGACGAAAACCAGGCAGAGGAGAGGAGACGGGGCGAGGGAGGAGAGGAGACGGGGCGAGGGAGGAGAGGAGACGGGGCGAGGGAGGAGAGGAGACGGGGCGAGGGAGGAGAGGGGGAGAGGAGACGGGGCGAGGGGGGGGGGGGGGAGAGGGGACGGGGGCGAGGGAGGAGAGGGGGGAGAGGAGATGGGGCGAGGGAGGAGAGGGGGAGAGGAGACGGGGCGAGGGAGGAGAGGGGGAGAGGAGACAGGGCGAGGGAGGAGAGGGGGAGAGGAGACAGGGGCGAGGGAGGAGAGGGGGAGAGGAGACGGGGCGAGGGAGGAGAGGGGGAGAGGGAGACGGGGCGAGGGAGGAGAGAAGACGGGGACAGGAGAGGGGGAGAGAAGACAAGGTGAGTGAGAAGGGGGGAGAGAAGACGAGGAGAAGGGGGAGAGAAGACAAGGCGAGGAGAGGGGGGAGAGAAGACAAGGCGAGGAGAGGGTGGGAGAGAAGACAAGGCGAGGAGAGGGGGGAGAGAAGACAAGGCGAGGAGAGGGGGGAGAGAAGACAAGGCGAGGAGAGGGGGGAGAGAAGACAAGGCGAGGAGAGGGGGGGAGAGAAGACAAGGCGAGGAGAGGGGGGAGAGAAGACAAGGTGAGGAGAGGGGGGAGAGAAGACAAGGCGAGGAGAGGGGGGAGAGAAGACAAGGCGAGGAGAAGGGGGAGAGAAGACAAGGCGAGGAGAGGCAGGAGAGAAGACAAGGCGCGAAGAGGCGGGAGAGAAAACAAGGCGCGGAGAGGCGGGAGAGAAGACAAGGCGCGGAGAGGCGGGAGAGAAGACAAGGCGCGAAGAGGCGGGAGAGAAAACAAGGCGCGGAGAGAAGACAAGGCGGGGAGAGAAGACAAGGCGGGGAGAGAAGACAAGGCGGGGAGAGAAGACAAGGCGGGGAGAGAAGACAAGGCGGGGAGAGAAGACAAGGCGCGGAGAGGCGGGAGAGAAGACAAGGCGCGGAGAGGCGGGAGAGAAAACAAGGCGCGGAGAGGGGGAGAGAAGACAAGGAGAGGAGAGGGGGGAGAGAAGACAAGGCGAGGAGAGGGGGGGAGAGAAGACAAGGAGAGGTGGGAGAGAAGACAAGGCGAGGAGAGGCGGGAGAGAGAAGACAAGGCGAGGAGAGGTGGGAGAGAAGACAAGGCGAGGAGAGGGGGAGAGAAGACAAGGAGAGGCGGGAGAGAAGACAAGGCGAGGAGAGGGGGGAGAGAAGACAAGGCGGGGAGAGAAGACAAGGGGGGGAGAGAAGACAAGGCGGGGAGAGAAGACAAGGCGGGGAGAGAAGACAAGGCGGGGAGAGAAGACAAGGCGGGGAGAGGGGGGAGAGAAGACAAGGCGCGGAGAGGCGGGAGAGAAAACAAGGCGCGGAGAGGCGGGAGAGAAAACAAGGCGCGGAGAGGCGGGAGAGAAAACAAGGCGCGGAGAGGCGGGGAGAGAAGACAAGGCGCGGAGAGGCGGGAGAGAAGACAAGGCAAGGAGAGGGCGGAGAGAAGACAAGACAAGGCAAGGAGAGGGGGGAGAGAAGACAAGGCGAGGAGAGGGGGGAGAGAAGACAAGGCAAGGAGAGGGGGGAGAGAAGACAAGGCAAGGAGAGGGGGGAGAGAAGACAAGGCAAGGAGAGGGGGGAGAGAAGACAAGGCAAGGAGAGGGGAGAGAGAGAAGACAAGGCGAGGAGAGAAGACAAGGAGAGGGGGAGAGAAGACAAGGCAAGGAGAGGGAGGAGAGAAGACAAGGCGAGGAGAAGGGGGAGAGAAGACAAGGGAGAGGAGAGAAGACAAGGCGAGGAGAGGGGGAGAGAAGACAAGGCGAGGAGAGGGGGAGAGAAGACAAGGCGAGGAGAGGGGGAGAGAAGACAAGGGAGAGGAGAGGGAGGAGAGAAGACAAGGCGAGGAGAGGGGGAGAGAAGACAAGGCGAGGAGAGGGGGAGAGAAGACAAGGGAGAGGAGAGAAGACAAGGCGAGGAGAGGGGGAGAGGAAGACAAGGCGAGGAGAGGGGGAGAGAAGACAAGGGAGAGGAGAGAAGACAAGGGAGAGGAGAGAAGACAAGGCGAGGAGAGGGGGAGAGAAGACAAGGCGAGGAGAGGGGGGAGAGAAGACAAGGGAGAGGAGAGAAGACAAGGCGCGGAGAGGCGGGAGAGAGACAAGGCAAGGAGAGGGCGGAGAGAAGACAAGACAAGGCAAGGAGAGGGGGGAGAGAAGACAAGGCGAGGAGAGGGGGGAGAGAAGACAAGGCAAGGAGAGGGGGGAGAGAAGACAAGGCAAGGAGAGGGGGGAGAGAAGACAAGGCAAGGAGAGGGGGGAGAGAAGACAAGGCGAGGAGAGAAGACAAGGAGAGGGGGAGAGAAGACAAGGCAAGGAGAGGGAGGAGAGAAGACAAGGCGAGGAGAGGGGGAGAGAAGACAAGGGAGAGGAGAGAAGGACAAGGCGAGGAGAGGGGGAGAGAAGACAAGGCGAGGAGAGGGGGAAGAGAAGACAAGGGAGAGGAGAGAAGACAAGGCGAGGAGAGGGGGAGAGAGACAAGGGAGAGGAGAGAAGACAAGGCAAGGAGAGGGGGAGAGAAAGACAAGGGAGAGGAGAGGGAGGAGAGAAGACAAGGAGAGAGAGAAAAGGCAAAGGGAGAGGGGAGTAGACAAAGTAGGCAAGGAGGTTTTACACCTCAGCTAATACCAAACACATCCACAATATTTTCTTATAAGTAGATTGCCCTTCTAATATTACCGAGTCACTTTGAATTGTTCTGTTCCTGAGCCCAAACCTAGCACTGCAGACATGCAGAGGAGAGGACGCTACTACGTTTTTAATTCTTTCACACGTGACGGTTGGATTTATGGAGATCCCATAAACAAGTGTTCCACCGAAACAGTGATTGTCCTGAAGCTTCACAGGGGTTAAATTTTGTGGTCAACTTAGAAACAAATATTGCTTTAAGAAGCAGTCAGTAAAACCTTAGGATGTAACAAGCAAATCGAAAGATGCAATTAAGAAAAATAAGACTCAGGTAAAATAAAGCAACCAAAGCATTTATGGCTTATTCTCCTGCAGCACTGACACAGCAAATCAATCGCAAAAGAGAAAGACAGAACATGCCAAGATATTCAGGAAAAGAAAAAATAAGTCTGGAAAGCATTATTTGGAGTTGAAGTACATTTTTAAAAAAATCTGCACTTTTTTTACAGTGTTCTATGCTTCTAATACTAAAACCTGCTTTCAACTTTAGTACTGCAGATGTCCATCAGCATATTTTTTCTCCTGTCTACATGCACCCGCTCAGCATCAGCTGCCCATCATAGGGCTAGACTATGGTGAAAGATGCCTGAGCAATGAGTGCCAGCAAGGGTCTCTGCAAGGGGAGCATGTATAAGGGTGACAACGCAGGAGCACAAATGGGGAGTTAGGGATAGTGTTGTCCGCCTACAACAGGAAGTGAAAGCTGCAGATTAGAAAAAAGACATTAAAAACGTTGAATGCTTCAATGAGAGGTTAGTTACTAAGGGCCAGATTCACAGAACAAATACGCCGGAGTATCTACTGATACTCCGGCGTATTTTTAAATTTGCCGCGACGGCTTTTGGCTAAGATCCGACAGGCTTACGGCTTCGTACGCCTTCGGATCTTATGCTGCAATACTTCGGCCGCGGCTGGTGGAGTTTGCGACGTTTTCCAGCGGTCGGGTATGCAAATTAGCATTTACGGCGATCCACGAACCTACTCGCGAGCGTAACGTCGTTTTTTTCCGTCGCAAAGTTAAGCAATCTTTTTCATTGCTTAACTTTACAACAGCCATGTTAAAGTATGGCCGTCGTTCCCGCTTCGAATTTTAAATTATTATTATTTTTTTTCGGCGTAAGTACGTTATGCACGTCGCCATTCACAAACACGTTGGGGCGCCGTAATTTTGCGCAAAGCACGTCGGGAAAAATTGCGAACGAGCATGCGCAGAACGTTCGGCGCGGGAGCGCACCTAATTTAAATGGTACACGCCCCATTTGAATTAGGCGGGCTTGCGCCGGACGTCTTTACGATACACCGCCGCAAGTTACAGGTAAGTGTTTTGTGAATCAGGCACTTACGCTGAAAACTTGCGGCGGTGTAACGTAAACACGATACGTTACGCCGCCAGAGTTCTACGAGAATCTGGCCCATAGTTAGTATGGTTGAATTAAAGAAACCTATCCATTCAGTTCAACCTGTGTAGGTGTGTGTGTGTGTATGCATTTATGCCTCTACCACTTCCCATAACTCTGTATATTGTGTTCGCTAAGATGCCCATCTAAAAGTTTGAAATGATCAACACTTCCCTTTACAAATATAGGAAGTTTAACTACTTCCCGTCTTGCCTAATCGCGGCGATCGGTGGTGCGACGGAGGTGCTTTGTCACATGATCATGGCTGATCACAATGTAAACAGGAAGAGTCGTCTGACAGACGTGAGTGGAGGAGAGCCGATTGGCTGCTCTCCTGACAGGGGGGGTTTGTGCCGATAGTTATCAGCGCAGCCCCCCCCTGGATTCCCGCCCTAGACCACCAGGGAAATGCAATCTGTGCCAAGGCAGCTGCCATTCAATGTTCAGGCAGCTTCCAACCAGTGCCCACTCAAAATTCCTACCAGTGCCACCAGGGATGCATATCAGTGCCGCATGTCAGTGCCCAGCAGTGCCGCCTATCAGTGCCACCCATAAGTACCCATCATTGCAGCCTTTCAAGGCCAGTGTCGCCTATCAGTGCCCACCAGTGCCACCCATGAGTGCAATCAGTGCTGTATATCAATGCCCATTAGTGAAGGAGAAAATGTACTTATTTACAAAATTTTATAACAGAAAAATAAAATTTGTATAGCAAAAAATAAAAACCGCAGAGGTGATCAAATACCACCAAAAGAAAGATCAATTTGTGGGAAAAACTTTATAAAAATTTAGTTTGGGTACAGGGTAGCATGACCGCGCAATTTAAACAGCGACAGCGCAGAAAGCTGAAAATTGACTTGGGCCGGAAAAGGGGTGTAAGTGCCCGGTATTGAAGTGGTTAAGGTTAAACTGCTTCTCGACCAACTTGACCAAATGTCCCCTTGAGTGACACGAGGACTGAACAGTTTCCTCCCAAAGCTAGAATCATCATTTAGATATTGCGATCATTGAGTTCATAACTACTTTTCTGCTGGATGCAGGTGGTAAAAATGTAAAGGATTGATCGGTAAAAATGTGACTCACAATATACAGCGACTCTTCGCTCCGTCTCTGGCTAGAAGGTACTTCTGCAGATTCCGGATTAATTCCCTCTCAGAAACGCGACCGCTGAAACCATAGATGTAAGAGGCGGCGGAGCTGTAAGCCTCGAGGATGGGACCGAGGTAGTCTCTGCAGGAAGGACAGGAACTGCTGATGCTTCTGACTGACCTAGAACAGGAAAAGGACAGTTTGTGAGCCTTACCACAAATTGCTAATCAGCCAATCACATGCAGCAACTCAATGCATTTAAACATCTAGACGTGGTGAAGATGACTTGTTTGAAGTTCAAACTGAGCATCAGAATGGAGAAGAAAAGGGATTTAAGTGACTTTGAATGTGGCATGGTTGTTGCATTTAAAAAACTGCTGATCTACTGGGATTTTCACGCACTGCCATCTTTAGGGTTTTTACTGAGAATGGTCCAAAAAAGGGGATTTTTAATACAGCTTACCTGTAAAATCCTTTTCTTGGAAGTACATCACGGGACACAGAGCGGCATATTCATTACTATGTGGGTTATATGGAGTACCTTCAGGTGATGGACACTGGCAATCTCAAACAGGAAGTCCCCTCCCTATATAACCCCCTCCCATAGGAGGAGTACCTCAGTTTTGTAGCAAGCAGTATGCCTCCCAAAATGGTCCCTATAAGAGGGGTGGGAGCTCTGTGTCCCGTGATGTACTTCCAAGAAAAGGATTTTACAGGTAAGCTGTATTAAAAATCCCCTTTTCTTTCTCGTACATCACGGGACCACAGAGCGGCATATTCATTACTATGTGGATGTCCCCAAAGCAATGCTTTAATGAGGGGAGGGAGACATCTTCCCAAGACAACAGGATTTAATTAGAGGTACACTCTAAAATAATAATAATAAATCCAACTTAGTCAAAAAAGAATAAATTTAAATGTAAATTTAAATCAAGGGTGCCCCCGATTCCGAGGGTCTTAAATCGCAGCCTGCAGCACTGCCTGCCCAAAGGCTGTATCAGTATTCCTTCTTACGTCCAACTGGTAGAACTTTGTAAACGTGTGGACTGAAGACCAGGTTGCCGCCTTGCATATTTGAGCCATAGAGATCTGATGGTGTGCTGCCCAGGAGGCGCCCATGGCCCTGGTAGAGTGAGCCTTTATTGATAAAGGAGGAGGCAACCTCTTCAAGCCGTATGCCTGAGTAATTAACTGTCTAATCCACCTCGAGATGGTGGATCTTGCAGCCGCCTGCCCCTTCTTGGGCCCGTCCGGCAAAATGAACAACACCTCTGTTTCCGAATCTTCTCTGTAGCTTTAAGATAGGCCTTCATGGCCCTGACAATATCTAGGGTATGCAGCAACCCTTCTTTTCTAGACGTAGGTTTCGGAAAGAAGGAAGGTAGAATCAAATCCTGGTTTAGGTGAAAACCGGATATAACCTTCGGCAGAAAAGAAGGATGAGGACGGAGAACCACCCTATCCTTATGCAGAATAAGATATGGTTCCTTACAAGATAAAGGCAGCCAATTCTGACACTCTCCTGGCTGAAACTATGGCAACCAGAAATACCAATTTCCTTGTTAGTAAAACCAAGGAATCTCAGCCAAAGTTTCAAAGGTTGCTTCTGCAAAGCTGATAGAACAAGATTTAAGTCCCACGGACAAATTGGGGACTTGATCGGAGGATTAATACGTAAGACCCCCTGAATGAAGGTCTTAACCAGGCGAGTGGGTGGCCAACGGCCTCTGAAACCACACTGACAGAGCTGAAATCTGTCCCTTAATTGTGCTTAATGCCAGGCCTTTATCCACTCCCAGCTGATGAGAAACGTTAACACTCTATCAATGGTATACTTGCTGAGAAAGCCATTTCTTGGACTCACACCAGCCTACATAGCCCTCCAAACCCTGTAATAAATTATTCTGGAGACCGGCTTTCTAGCCCTGATCAGGGTGGAGATAACCTGCTTAGACAGACCTCTACCCCTGAGAATCAGGGATTCAGCCGCCAGGCCGTCAAATTTAGACGCCGTAATGCAGGGTGGAGGATCGGGCCTTGAGAGAGTAGGTCTGGTCGTAGAGGAAGAGTCCAAGGGTCTTCTACTGCCATCCTCAAGACTAGTGAGTACCATGCCCTCCGGGGCCACGCTGGAGCAACCAGGATTACTGGCTTGTGCTCCATCCTTATCCTGCGCAGCAGGCGGGGTAGTAACTGGAGAGGGGGAAACGCATAAAGGAGTTTGAACTGATGCCAAGGGCAAACTAACGCATCGGTTTCCGCAGGCCATCGGTCCCTTGTGCGGGACATGAAACCTGTCTAGCTGCTGTTGAACCTCGATGCCATGACATCCCTCGTCTGGCACACCCCACCTTTGGCAGATGTCTGAAAAACCTGGGGATGTAGAGACCATTCCCCTGGCGACATAGTTTGGCGACTTAAGAAGTCTGCCTGCAGGTTGTCCACTCCGGGAATGAATATTGCCGATATGCAGGGCACATGAGCCTCTGCCCACAGAAAAATCAAGCTCACTTCCTCTGAGCGGCCTGACTCTTGGTTCCCCCTTGGTGGTTATATATGCCACAGCCGTGGCATTGTCTGATTGTATTCTCACCGGGAATCCCTTCAGTTTGGATGTCCATGCCAGGAGGGCTAGCCGAGCAGCTCTGAGCTCCAGGATATTGATGGGCAGCTGCTTCTCCGCCGCTGCCCAAGTACCTTGGCGAGTATAACCATCCAAGACCGCTCCCAGCCTTTTAGGCTGGCATCTGTGGTCACTAACTTCCAGGCTATGGGGCTGAAGGATTTCCCTTTCAGCAGATTCTGAGGGTTTAACCACCAGCACAGACTTTGCCCGGGCTCTTGATGATAGAGCTAAAGGAAACTCCAAGGCCTGTGCTTTCCCGCTCCAAGCCGCCAGAATGGCTGCTTGTAGGACGCGAGTATGGCTCTGTGCGTAGGTACCGCCTCGAACGTAGCCACCAGCTTGCCTAGTAAACGCATACATAGGCGAATAGTTGGTTCTTTTTTGCTTAGAACCAGCTGAATCAACTCCTTGATAGCTTTGACCTTTACCAGGGGTAAAATACTCTTTGCTGAGCTGTATCTAACCTCATGCGAGATATTCCAACTGTTTTGTTGGTTGGAATGCTGATTTTTCTCGGTTTAAGACCCAGCCGAAACTCTCGAGGTATTGACCGTAAGGGCAACCGCTTGCTCCAGGCAAGCGGTGAGTGATCTATGATCAAGAGATCGTCCAAGTATGCTAGGACCGTGACCCCCTTGGATCTTAGATTGGCTCTAAAATTGGAGCTAGAACCTTCGTAAACACCCGGGGGGCCGTAGCCAGCCGAAGGAAGTGCCACAAACTGGAAGTGACGCTGAGCCACCGAGAAGCGTAAAATCTTTGATGTGGCTGAAAGATCGTATATGAAGGTAAGCGTCTTTTATGTCTATGGAAGCCAGAAAGTCGTCCTTCTGGAGCGCGGCGGGCTGCTGACTCGAAACGATTCCATCCGGAAATGACTGAACTTTTAGGTAAACGTTTAAACCTTTTAGGTCTAAAAATTGGTCTGACATCGCCGTTGGGCTTTGGTACGACCAAATAGATTGGAGTAGAAGCCTAGTCCTTGCTCTTGGACTGGTACCTCTACAATCACGCCCTGGCAGAGCAGACGATCCAATGCCGTTAGGAACGAGGCCTTTTTTGCTGGATCGTTCGGTACCCTTGACTCCTGAAAATGAGGCGGCGGAAACTTTAGAAACTCTAACTTGTAGCCTCTGGCCACAGATGACCGGACCCATCTGTCGGGGATGTTGGCTTCCCAAACCTCTGAAAAGAGACGAAGCCTTCCCCCCACTCGAGTGAGTGGGGGCGCCCCCTTCATAAGGCAGACTTAGGGGCTGGCTTTGTTGGCTTGCGATACCATGGCCTCTGCCCCAGGGGCCTGTCCCTGTGACTTATTGTTAAAGTTGGATCGCGCAGGAGGCCGTCGATACTGCCTGGAATTTGAGGGCCCCGGGACAGGGGAAATCGGGCCTCTTAAAGGCAGGACCCCCGGAACTTCTTTTTGACTGGTAGGAGGGTACTTTTACCACTCGATATAGTCTGAATGTATTTATCTAGATCTTCTCCGAAGAGTCTTCCCCCATGAAAGGGAAACCCTGCCAGAAGTTTCTTACATGGGGCTCGGCCGCCCAGTTCTTTAACCATAAGAGCCTTCTCATATGCACTACTAATAGTGATAAACGAGATGCCTGCTGGATGGAGTCCTTTATAGCATCCACCGCAAAGCATAAAGCTCTGGGAATATCAGATAGCTCCTCTGCCTGTTGGGGCAGGGATGTCTTTCAGCATCTGTTTAGTCTGGACCTTCAAAGCCTGACACACTCCGATAGCAGCTACTGCCGGCTGTACCACTGCTCCTGCCGTAGCAAAGGAAGCCTTTAAAAGTGTCTCTAAACGTTTATCAACCTGGATCCTTAAACATTTGTATGTTTTCTACCGGACAAGTTAATGTTTTATTTACGCACGAGATGGCTGCGTCCACAGCTGGGGGCGCCCATTTTTTGGAAAATTTCTCTTCCATGGGGTAGATAACAGAAAATCTTTTAGGCGGCAAAAAGATTCTGTCCGGTCGTACCCAATCTTGGTAAATCAATTCCTCCAACAGAGGATGGACCGGAAAAACTGCGTCATTCAAGGGGCCTTTTAAAGAGCCCAAGGAGGAAACTATCGGAGCCCGAGGCTCCGGTAAGGGCAACTTAAATGCCGATCGGACCATGTCTGTCAAGGACTGGATCCAACAGACTTTCTGCTTGGGAGGCAGAGAATGGTTCCTCCACAGTAGAATCCTCAAGCTCTGAACCTTCTAGGTTCTGGTCCACCTGGTCCTCCTGAGATTCTAAGTCTCCTAGGGAGAGAACCTCCGCATCTGAGTATACACACTTTGGTGAAGGGGACCTAGTCCGCTTTTTGTCTGGCAATGAATTAGCGATCATAGCTGCCAATCTTTCTCCAGCCCTCCTAAGGAGATAGCTAGCATTTCCTCAGTGATAAACACCGGGTTGGGAGGATCTGGGCCAGCCTCCGCACCAGACCCCCCCTATTGGCTCAACCAAGGCGGCCATCCCTGGGTCAACAGGTGGGGAGAGTACTGGCATAGCCCTGACTCATATCCTCAGAATCTGAGGGGGAACCCTTTGTTTTTTGGTATTTTTGCCCCTTCTAGATCCCGAGCCTTTGGGAGCCATGGTACAAGACCGAGGTACCCCAGCATACAACAACTGACTGTTTGTAGCTAGGAAAAAATTACGTGTTAAGGAACAGTAGTATTACTAATGTCCCTAACCTGGTGGGGCTCCGTATGTTCCAACAAAAAAGAACCACTTTTTTTTTTTTTTTTTTTCAATACATTATTATATATATATATTTCCTTTTCCTTATTAAAGGCTTTTTTTTTTTTTTTTTTAAAACATACAGCCCCACCAAAACTTTACCAGCCTCCAACCTGCTGCAAAGAGGATTTTTGGCTTAATAGATATGCATAGGCTAAGCCTAGCATGTACTACCCCTTTCCTGCCACCGGGGGTCACTAGTGTGCCGCTCTGTGTCCTCTCGCTCTCAGCTCAGTTTCAGACTGAGCCATAACGAGGACCTGCTTGCAAATAACAGAGGCGAAAAGCCCGCCTCTTTCGACGCCGGCCTGCACGCTCCCGCCCCCCCCCCCGAACGATGCGCGAAACGCTCTATTAAGCCGTGCACGCGCGCCGCGCGCAGCGCGCCCGTATGTCAGGGGAGGGGAACACATGAGACGCGCTGCCAGTTTCAGGAAGCAGGGAGAGGTTCGCCCCTACGGCTGCAAGCGGCAATTTCAAAAACCCCGGCCAGGTAGGACTTAAACACAGGCCTCTTAAAGGACACATTTATAGCCCTGAGACAGATCTCCAAAAAAGACCTTCCCAACCAGCGGGGCAGCAGGTAGCCAGTAAAGAGATGCCTAGACAGGGGGATCCAGTCATGGGGGGAAAAGTTAGATCATCCTGACATAACAGACATAGTGACCATGGTGCCAATGCAGAGCATACTCAGGCAAACCCCCCGCAGATCTCCCCTGGAGAGTCCACTGTCGGACCAAGTCCCGCAGACTCTCCACTTACCTGCTCCATGCCGCAGGACGTTTGCCAAGCAACAACAGTCCAATCTTCTCCCATCTCCGTGGGTAAAGTAGTAGACCATCAGGTACTGGGGTCCTAGGAAGGAACCGACTGACCTGGACCTATATAGCACCCTGGCAAACAGGATACTTTTGGCTTAGGAAAAGCTCTAAGTCCTGGGCCCAGGGTCCATCCCTCTAGAGAGGGCATTATAGGCAAAACCCCACGGTTTTTGGGGCCCGGGTACTGTCCACTTTGGCGCTGAGGCACTTTGGACAGATCCGGTTAGCCCGCCTTAATCCCAATGATACAGAGGCAAAGATAATCCATGACCAACACCTAAGACACTGGCGAAAAACTGAGGTACTGCCTCCTATGGGAGGGGGGTTATATAGGGGAGGGGACTTCCTGTTTGAGATTGCCAGTGTCCATCACCTGAAGGTACTCCATATAACCCACATAGTAATGAATATGCCGCTCTGGTGTCCCGTGATGTACGAGAAAGAAAAGATGAAAATATCCAGTGAGCGGCAGTTGTGTGGCGGAACATGCCTGTCGATGTCGGAGGAGAATGGGGCAGACTGGTTCGAGATGATAGAAAGCCAATAAAAAACTAGGGTGCAACGATACCCGCGCATTTGTACGTGTATCGGCACTCGTGCAAATGCTCCAATGCCTAATCCGATACCTGTTGTATCGGGCCAGGCATCCTCAGTGTAGCAGGGGAGTCGAGCAGCCTCAGAGGTGATCGGTGCGGCGGTTGGGACAATTACAAGTACCGATCACCCTGAATAGCCTTTCTATAAAGCAGCTGACCGCTGCTTCTCCTCTAGCTGTCAGCTGCTTTATTGAAAGCTATAAGGGCTCTTTCACACGGAGCGGACCGTTTCTGGGTCTGCTCCGTGTGTCCGCCAAAGCTCAGCGGGGATCCCCGCTGAGCTGTCGGCGGATAGGGCGGTCCCCACACACAGTGCAGAGACCGCCCTGTCTCTGCTCCGCTCTCCCCTATGGGGGATCGGATGCAGACGGAACGTCTGTCCGTCTGCATCCGATCCGTTCCGCCGAACGGAAGAAAAATAGGGTTTCTTCCGTTCGCAAAAGCGGATCCCGACGGACGCGGACGCTCCATCCGCTAACGGAAGCGATCCCATAGGGAGTCATTACAAGTCCGTTAACGGACTTGTAATGAACGGACGAACGGTCCGCTAGTGTGAAAGGACCCTAAAGGGGGATCGGTGCTTGTAACTGTCCCCAACTGATCACCCGACTGTCCCTGTTGGTGTGTTCCGTCCCTCTTTCTGGTGTCCTCCTCCCTTTTCCTCCAAGTCCACGCTTTTTTTATTTTTATCGGTTATGTTTTATAGCAGAAAGGTAAATAGATAGAAATAGAATATGAATATATATATATATATATATATATATATAATATATATATATATATATATATATATAGTATATATATATATATTTAGGCCAACATGTATTCTGCGACAGTTTTGGCAAATAAAATACCGATAAGTGTATATTGAGTGTAGATGCTATAACTTCTGCGCAAACCAAACTAGGGATATTTTTCTCTTTATTTTTCTTACTAGTAATGGTGGCGATAAGTCACTTAAGCAGGACTGTGATATTGCGATGGAAAAATCGGGCACCAATACAGTGATCAGTGCTAAAAAAAATATCCACGGTTACTGAATTAATGACACTGGCAGGAAGGGTGTTAACATCAGGGGTGATCAAAAGGTTAAATGTGTTCCTAGGAAGTGATTTCTAACTGTGGGGAGGGTGCTTTGACTGGGGGTGGGTAAGATCTGAGTTCCTGCTGCGGCATAAACACAGGATCAGTACATTGCCGTTCTAACAGAACTGTGGTCTGCCTTGTTTACATAGGCATACCGCCATTTGCTGCCTGTCTCCCAAACGATCGGCTGGTCCGGGCAGGATCCACTGATTGAGCTCCCGCTGTATCCAATCACAGGGGGAGCAGGTTGCTGTCGGCTTGCGTGTGCGCTCCAAACCAAAAGTCTCAGATCATTACTAGGTTATGTAATCTGGCACAGAGCGGCCACCCTGCTGCAGTATATGTGCATGGGCAGACAGGAAGTAACGCAGTGCCGTATCGCAAAAAGTGACCAAGTCATGAAGGGGGATAATTCTTTAGGAAGTCAACGTGGTTAAAGCAGAAGTTATCCTTGTTATATAAAAAAAATAATATTATAAAATAATAAATTGAATGTTTCTGCAGGTAAAAAGTGGCATTTATTTATATTTTTTTCACTGGGCCTGGTAAAGCATTGCACCTGCGATCATGCAGGGAACGGGGAAGGGGAGGCAGGAACTAAAATATGTTACATGTTTATGGGAAGACTACAGTTCAGAATTGATGAAACGGTTCTCAGTGTTTGTACCTTCAGATATCGGTCCTCTTTGCTCCTCTCCAAAGTCGCTATCTTCATCTTCCTCGTCGCTCCTCCACTGCACACGATCTGGGGATCTTGCTATCCCATGTGGGCTCAGAAAGACTAGGACTGGCATCTTCCTGGTCATCCTGGGAACAAAAAAATAATAATCTGTTACCTGTTCTCCATCAACAATCTAAAGTTTATCTTAGGTTGCACCGATACCGAGTATTTCAATGAGTATTCATGCATATATGCTTCGATACCTGAAGCTGATACCTTTGTGATGCGATTTGAGCCCATTATATAGTCAGGTAAAAAAAAAAAAAAAAAGTCCATCTAGTTTCAACCAATAAAAAAAATACAAAAGAAAAAAACACAACAAAAAAAACACCACCATACAATATCCCATATACACAATTCTATACCCACAGTTGATCCAGAGGAAGGAGGAAAGAACCCAGCAGAGCAAGGGAAAAAATTCCGCTTTCCTGATCCACCAAGAGGCAATTGGATATTCCCCTGGATCAACTTTACTAAAAATATTAGTATTCCAGGTTATATTTTTGAACATTTTAGGAAAGAATTCAGGCCTTTTTAACCACTTCAGCCACGGACCATATTGCTGGTCAAAGACCAGAGCACTTTTTTGCGATTCGTGCACTGCCGGCGCTTTAACTGACAATTGCGGGGTCGTGCGACGTGGCTCCCAGAACTAATTTTGGCGTCCTTTTTCACACAAATAGAATTTTTTTTTTGTGGTATTTGATCACCTCTGCGGGTTTTTAGTTTTTTGCGCTACAAACAAAAAATAGAGCGACAATTTTGAAAAAAAATAATATTTAACTTTTTCCTTAATAAATATCCCCCCAAAAAAAAAAATATATATATATAATGATATATATAAAAAATTTCCTCAGTTTAGGCCAATACGTATTCTGTCTACATATTTTTCATTAAAAAAAAAAAAAAAAAAAAAAAAAAAAATATCGCAATAAGCGTTTATCGATAGGTATTTGCGCAAAAGTTAGAGAGTTTACAAAATAGGGGTAGTTTTATGGCATTTTTATTAATATTTTTTTTTTTACTAGTAATGGGCGGCGATCAAACGATTTTTTTTTTCGGTACTGCGACATTATGGCGGACACTTCGACACCTTTTGACTACATTTTTGGGACCATTGGCATATTTATAGAGATCAGTGCTATAAAAATGCATGGATTACTATAAAAACGTCACTGGCAGGGAAGGGGTTAACACTAAGGGGCGGGGAAGGGGTTAAGCGTGTTCCCTGGGTGTGTTTTAAACTGTAGGGGGGGGGGGGTGGGCCTCACTAGGGGAAATGACTGATCTTCTGTTCATAACATTGTATGAACAGACGGTCAGGCATTTCTCCCCTGACAGGACCGGGAGCTGTGTGTTTACACACACAGCTCCCGGTTCTCGCTCTGTAACGAGCAATCGCGGGTGCCCGGTGATCGTGACTGCCGGGCACGCGTGCGCGGGAGTCAGGAGCGAGCTGGGGGCACGCGTGCGCGGGAGTCAGGAGCGAGCTGGGGGCACGCGTGCGCGGGAGTCAGGAGCAAGCTGGGGGCACGCGTGCGCGGGAGTCAGGAGCAAGCTGGGGGCACGCGTGCGCGGGAGTCAGGAGCAAGCTGGGGGCACGCGTGCGCGGGAGTCAGGAGCAAGCTGGGGGCACGCGTGCGCGGGAGTCAGGAGCAAGCTGGGGGCACGCGTGCGCGGGAGTCAGGAGCAAGCTGGGGGCACGCGTGCGCGGGAGTCAGGAGCGAGCTGGGGGCACGCGTGCGCGGGAGTCAGGAGCGAGCTGGGGGCACGCGTGCGCGGGAGTCAGGAGCGAGCTGGGGGCACGCGTGCGCGGGAGTCAGGAGCGAGCTGGGGGGCACGCGTGCGCGGGAGTCAGGAGCGAGCTGGGGGCACGCTGTGCGCGGGAGTCAGGAGCGAGCTGGGGGCACGCGTGGCACGTCTCCGGCGGCGCGCCCCTATTGGTTGCTTGGGGAGAGATGACGTAGATCGACGTGAATCTCTCCCAGCAGAGCCGACCTGCCACCGTAAAACTGTGGCGGATGCTCGGCAAGGCAGTTAAAGCAAATCTACTGAGCTACCCACCTCTGGATGGAGTCTATTCCATATTTTCAAAGCTCTTACTGTGAAGAAACCTTTCCATAGTTGAGATGAAATCTCTTTCCTCTAGACGTAAAGTGTGCCCCCTTGTCCCTCTGTGATGACTGTAAAGTGAATAACTCAACACCAAGGTCACTATATGGAGCCCCTTACAGTGGTGAAAATAATAATTTGACCCCCTGCAGATATTGTAAGTTTGCCCGCTTACAAAGAAATGAAGGGTCTATAATTCGTAACATAGGTGTATTTTAAATGATAGAGAACAGAATATCAACCAAAGAATCCAGAAAAAAACATGATACAAATGTTATGAATTAATTTGCAGTTCAGCAAGTAAAATAAGTATTTGATCCCCAGCAAAACATGACTTAGTAAGTTGGTGGAGAAACCCTTGTTGGCAAACACAGAGGTAAGACATTTCTTATAGTTGGTGACCAGGTTTTCACACATCTCAGGAGGATTTTGGCCAAATTCTTCTTTCAGATCTTCTCCGAGTCCTTAAGGTTTCTGGCTTGTCTCTTGGAAAATGGCCAAGTTTCAGACCTCCTCTATAAATTTTCTATAGGATTAAGGTCTGGAGACTGACTAGGCCACTACATGACCTTAATGTGCTTCTTGAGGACTCACGGTTTTTGGAGAAGAAAAATGGCTGACTATGACCCTAAGAAGCACCATCTCTACAGTCAAGCACGGAGGTGGAAACATTATGCTTTGGGGCTGTCGTCTCTGCTGCATTGAGGGACCAATGGACGGGGCCATCTATTGTAAAATCTTGGATAAGAACATTCTTCCCTCAGCCAGAACACTGAAGATGGTCGGTGATGGGTTTTCCAGCATGACAATGACCCAAAACCTATACGGCCAAGGCAACAAAAGAGTGTGCTCAAGAAGAAGGCACTTCATGGTCATGGAGCGGGCCTAGCCAGTCTCCAGATCTTAGATCATTTTATGGAGGGAGCTGAAACTTTGAGTTGCCAAGAGACAGCCAAGAAACCTCAAGGCTTTAGAGAAGGTCTGGTAAATAGAGTGGACTTGGCATTTTTGTTCTCTGGATTTTTGGTTCATATACAATTTAAGATGACACCCAAGTAATTATATACCCTTAATTTCTTTGTAAATAGGCAAACTTACAAAACCCTTGCAGAGGATCGAATAAGTATTTCCCCCAATGTACGTATTTGTACATGTTGATCATATCCCCCCTTATTCTCCTGCTTCTCAAGAGTGATAAATTCAGTTCCTCTAATCTTTCTCTCATAGCTGAGCTCCTCCATGCCTCTTATCAGTTTAGTTGCCCTTTCTCTGCACTTTCTCCAGTTCCCCCGATATCCTTCTTGAGAACTGGGGCCCAAACTGACCTGCGTATTCCAGATGAGGTCTTACTAATGATTTGTACAGGGGCAAAATGATATCTCTCTCTCTGAGTCCATATCTCTCTTAATACAAGAAAGGACTTTGCCTGCTTTGCATTTTCTACTCACACGGGCCTCCTCAAAGTGGGAAGGACAGTAAACTGGCCCTTTGTTTAGAAAGTTTATGTTATTTTTGCTCCCCTCAAATAGAGCTTTCTTTTGGTGTATTGATCACCTACTGCATTTTTTATTTTTTTGAGCTATAAATATTCACAGTAGAAGCTGCACGCAGGGCGCCCCCTACAGGTGGAAACACCCAATTCTGTATAAATATATGATCCGGTTGTTCTATCGAATAGCACCCTCTGTCGAAAAAAGTGCCCACGCATAAGCAAAGTATGGAGGGGTACTCCAGTAGGATTTTTTGATCAGCTGGCGTGGCATCATGCATAGCTCATGCGCAACATCGTAGGAGAGCATTTTCGATGGGAGATAGCAGTTGTTGTCAGATTGTACCTCCCTGTTGCGGGACAGGTTTGTAGCAGTGTGCTCAAGGTTTAGTTTGTTCTGTGTTTTGTACAGCAAGTTTTTCCTGCGTCCCAAGGGTGGCTTGCAACACAGCGGTCTTCCCTCCGCTGTTTACATAGTCTTTCAATTGTCTGCCCATCAAATGCCATCTCCCGTTGAAATATGCCTCCTATGATGTGCGCATTGATGGAGTGCCCTTCCCCAACTGTGCTTGCAGTGTAACATGAACCCTAGTAATGTGCAAATTATTTCTTTTTGAGGATGAGGTGTTTCTGTAATGTTTGTACAATACATCGTCTCTCCAGAAAAATGTGCAACCGAGAGTTACGTGCCACTTAACCTCAGGCTACCAAGAATATCCCATAGGTGACCAGACGCTGACAGCCTCATGACAAACCTGGTAGAACATCTGACAGGACTGGAAGAGAAAAACACAAACAAGGGATTTACACTACGCATTTACCCTTAAAAAAACCTTGCTTGCAATTTAAAGCAGAGGGGAGCGGGATCGCCGGAGGCGCGCATGTGTGCCCCAGACCCGGAAGTTGTTGGAACACGTAATAGGTATGTGATCCAGCACAGTAGTGCCATCTTGCCACCGGTATAAGTTAGTTACTCACAGGCGGCAAGTGGCTTAAAGTAGAAGTTCACACCCAAAACTAACCCTAATGGAACCCATTTCACACTGAGGCAGTTTTCAGGCGTTTTAGATACTAATAATAGTGCCTGAAAGCTCCTTCTCCGTACCTCCCCAGTGTGAAAGCCTGAGTGCTTTCACACCGGGGCGGTGCGCTTGCAGGAGGTGGAAAAAAAAGGTCCTGCATTGGAATGAAATGGGCAGCGCTTCTGTTGCCCCTGCAATACGGGCGGATTGAACCCCGCTTTTAGCACAGGTAAAACGACGGTATAATGCCGCTAAAACTAGCGCCGCTTTACCCGCTAACGGACCCGCTGCCCCAGTGTGAAAGGGGGCCTAACCTAATGCAGCCATAGTCTAAAACTAATCTATCTAACCCTGTAAAGAAGAAATCGCTAAACATACCTTTTCTGGAGCCGCTAAGGTCCTACGCTGAGCTGTCAGCGGCGGCTTCAGTGTGTGGACAATTTTTCTTTTTTTGTCACTTTAAATGTTTAAAACTTCTTTTCTAAATACATAGGCCCGGATTCAGAAAGATTTACGCCGACGTATCTAATGATACGCCGCGTAAGTCCATGGTTGCGCAGTCGTATCTATGCGTTTGATTCTGCAAAGGAGATACGCCTGAATTTCAGTTCCATCCGACCGACGCAAGTCTCCTACGCCGTCGTATCTTGGGCGCATATTTACGCTGGCCGCAAGGGGCGCTTCCACTGATTTACGCGTCGAATATGCAAATGACCAAGATACGCCGATTCACGAACGTACTTGCGCCCGTCGCATGCGTATACGCCATTTACGTAAGGCGTACGTCCGGCGTAAAGATAAACCACCAAATAGGAGGCGCAGCCAATGCAAAGGTATGGATGACGGAACAGCCGTCGGATTTTACGTCGTTTACGCAATTCGTACGTGAATGGGGCTGGGCGTAGGTTCCGTTCACGTCGTTGCCATTGAGCCGTCGTATCTTAGGGCGTAAATTCAACGTTATTCTGAGCATGCGCGCGCATGCGCCGTTCGTTCGGCCCATCATTTACATGGGGTCACGCTTCATTTCAATACATCACGCCCACTACCTGCCTACTTTGAATTAGGCGGGCTTAAGCCGGCCCATTTACGCTACGCCGCCGTAACTTAGGGAGCAAGTGCTTTGTGAATACTGGCCTTGCCTCTCTAAGTTACGTCGGCGTAGCTCATATGAGATGCGCTACGCCCGCACAAAGATACGCCGCTGTACGTGAATCTGGGCCATAACTTTTATTGCTATCACATAGGAGACCAATAGCATATAAGTTGTGAACATTTTTAGGAAGCATAAAAAGTCAGACAATTGGCATTTTCATAAAAGTTCAGTAATAACTTCTATATTTCTTGCATGACAGGTTCACTTCAAACCCCTTTTGACAGTCAAAGTGTTCATAATCTGCCACCCAACATTCATGGGTGCTGGTCCCTCTCACCTTACCAAAGCTATCATTCCCTCGTTGGAGAGGAGGTAACACAAGGCCGCAGCGGTGCGGAGGAGTCTCTCCTGGCTGATCGTTCCGTCGGCAGCTCCCGTCGTCCCATCTGACCTTCTCCTCTGTTCGACATGTAACGCGCAGGCTGCAAAACAAGAGAAGCCTCCCTTTAATCAACCAATCACAACTGGCCTGGCTTTACCACCATATTGCCCGCCAGCCTCTTACCCACGATGGCCTCTGTGAGGTAGACGTGAAGGACACCGTTGCTGTAGAAGTTCAGCTCGAAGACGGCCGGGATGTTGGTGTTGGGTGCGATGAAGAACTCACCGGGATCGGTGTGGGTGATGTTCACGGAGTTGCCTAATAGGTGTATGGCGTGCATAACCACGTCCTCGCAGCTTCCCGAAAACCCCAGATCAAAGTCCCGAGCCAGGACCTCCTCCTTCATAGAGAAGAAGTCCTCCACCAATAGGGACAGGCTGACCCCCTGAGGGAAAGGAGGGGTTACAGGGTCCCAACATGGCAGTCACAGCTTTATTAAAAACAGTTCTGAGTTTAAAGGGTCACTAAAGGAAAAAAATGTTTTTGCTGAAATGACTGTTTATTGGGTATAGAGACATAAAAGTTAACTGATTGCTTTTAAAAATGATTAAACATTTAATTTAATCTATTATATAATGTGCCTCTAGTTTCACTTTCGGTTTTAAAGGACATACATGAAGTTCCGGGTGAGAGGTGAGTCGGGAAGACTCACAGAACAAAAACAAACAAATCCAGGGCAGTGTTTTGTTTTTAAAATGAATCTGATTGGTTCTGAGGAGTTTTAGACACACAGTAATGACAGCTTAGACCACCGTGAAAAGCTCCCAGTACCATGGTTATAAGGAAACAGGCAACCAGGAAGTGTGGAGATCACAGCAGAATTACAGCTACTTCAAAGCAAAAACGAACAATAAGGACATGAAACCAGTACTGCAGTAAGGTAAAGGAAGCTACCGTGTTTCCCTGAAAATAAGCCCGGGTCTTATATTAATTTTGGCAACAAAAGACACAGTAGGGCTTATTTTCAGGGTAGGTCTTACCATATAATGTGATGTCTTCTCTCCCCCTCTCCCTCCCTGCCTGTCAGGAATCCCCAGTGTGAGTCAAGTTAAAATGCTTGTAAAATCATATGATCTATTCTTTTACAGTATTATATAATGTACAATGTGTGTGTTTCTGTAATATAAACGTGCCAAATACCTTCATTATAGCGCCACTCTGTACTTCCGTGACGTGCCGGAACTCTTTTCCCCACTCCGAGCACTGCAGAGGGGGAGCCGTACCGAAGGTATTTGGCAAAATTATATTACAGAAACACACACATTGTACATTATATACTCCAGAAATAGAGTGGATTATAGGATTTTACAAGCATTTTGAACTAGGGCTTATTTTCGGGGTAGGGTTTATATTGCAGCTCCCCTGGAAAATAATGCTAGGTCTTATTTTCGGGGTAGGTCTTATTTTCGGGGAAACACGGTATTTAGCTAAAAAAAAAATTTCCTTTAGTGACCCTTTAAGATGCAAATCTGCCTTAAAGTGGTTGTAAACCTCAGAAATTAAATATGAACAAAGCATATCCCTCTAGTGTGTACTTGTCTCAATCCAGAGCACCAAGTGTTTATTTCTGCTGCTTCGTTCCTCTGCTATCAGAATGAATCACTTCCGACAGTTTACCCTGACACTAGAGCTGCACGATTCTGGCCAAAATGAGAATCACGATTTTTTTGCTTAGAATGAAGATTACGATTCTCTCACGATTCTCACGGGGTAAAATCTTTTACATTTATAAAAAAAAATTCTTCCAAGAAAATTGCATTTAAAAAGACTGCTGCGCAAATACAGTGCAACATAAAATATTGCAACAACCGCCATTTTATTCTCTAGGGTCTCTACTAAAAAAAATATATAATGTTTGGGGTTCCAAGTAATTTTCTAGCAAAAAAAATAATGATTTTAACTTGAAAAGAGCTGTCAGAAAAAGGTTTGGTGTTTAAGTGGTTAAACGTTCCTAATTTACATACAGAAGTTTATTCCTTTGATGTGATACAATGTTTAGACTTAACTTTCCACCAATAAAGAATGTTTTCAAAACTTGGCAGGCTGCCCAGACTTTGACTTTTGGCTGAGAGCAGCCAGGAAATACTTTGCATACCAAAGTGCAGAGAGAAAATTATTTTCATGTCAAAGATCTTAAAACCCTGTGTCAAGAATTGCAATGGAAAAATATCCCGATAACGATTCTTGACGATTAATCGTGCAGCTCTACCTGACACCAAGAGAAAAAAGGTGACAGGGGAGGGATCTCCAGCACACAGCCTGTGATTGACAGCCTCAGCTCTGTTCCTGCGTGCAGGGGGGCGTGCCCCTTCCCTCCAATCGGCTGTCAGAGCTCTCTTCACTGAGCTCTGCAGAACATAACTTCAGCTCTCCACCCCTGCTTTCTGACAGCTCAGACAAGCTGCATAAATTCTGGAATATATAGATTCATATTAACCACCATCCGATGGCCACAATTCCAATGTTTGTTTACGTTCAGCAGTTCAGGTCTGTGCATTTACTTTTTTTGCCCCCCTTTCCATGACCTAACCGAAACCCACCATCCCCCTCCATAGCCGTATACTTGCCTCCAACCAATGGCCACCACACTGTTGATTTTTACATCCAGCAGTTCACGTCTTCATTGGTCTGGCTGCCCCTACGTGTTACAGCCCTGTAGACTTCTATGGGACTATCTCCAATAGTCTCCAGCTCAAGACACAGCTCAATAGAAATCTATGGGGCTGCAAAACACGATGAAAAAAAGAAGACTTGAACTGCTGGATGTAAACAGCCAACAGAACCTCAGCCATTGGCTGGAGGCACGTTTGCATCGATGGAGAAGAGTGAGTTAAGTCAGATCAAGTAAAAAGGGCAAAAAAGGATAAATGCACTTTGTTTTCATGGGAAACTCCAAAACACTTTTGGGTTTAAGTTTAAGAGTGGGGAAGGGAGAATCAATACAAGGAGCATGTCGATAGGAGGACAGAACAAAGTAACACGACAGTTGAGCTTATGAGTCTGCTGCCTCTTGTCTCAAGTCCAATCAGAGGCAGGGGGAGGAACAAGACCTGTAACTGTTTTTAAAAACAGAAAGAAAAAAAGGGATTTTTAATACAGCTTACCTGTAAAATCCTTTTCTTGGAGTACATCACGGGACACAGAGCGGCATTCATTACTATGTGGGTTATATGGAGTACCTTCAGGTGATGGACACTGGCAATCTCAAACAGGAAGTGCCCCTCCCTATATAACCCCCTCCCATAGGAGGAGTACCTCAGTTTTGTAGCAAGCAGTATGCCTCCCAAAATGGTCCCCAAAAGAGGGGTGGGAGCTCTGTGTCCCGTGATGTACTCCAAGAAAAGGATTTTACAGGTAAGCTGTATTAAAAATCCCTTTTTCTTTCTCGTACATCACGGGACACAGAGCGGCATATTCATTACTATACGGTGTCCGAAAGCAATGCTTTAATGAGGGGAGGGAGACATCTTACCAAGACAAAAGGATTTAATTTAGAGGTACACTCAAATAATAATAATAAATCCAACTTAGTCAAGAAAATAAATTTAAATTTAAATCAAGGGTGCCCCCGATACTGAGGGTCTCAAATCGCAGCCTGCAGCACTGCCTGCCCAAAGGCTGCATCTGTATTCCTTCTTACGTCCAACTGGTAAAATTTAGTAAACGTGTGGACAGAAGACCAGGTTGCTGCCTTGCATACTTGAGCCATAGAGATCTGATGGTGTGCTGCCCAGGAGGCACCCATGGCCCTAGTAGAATGAGCCTTTATTGACAAAGGAGGAGGCAACCTCTTCAAGCCGTAGGCCTGAGTGATTAACTGTTTAATCCATCTCGAGATGGTGGATTTTGCAGCTGCCTGCCCCTTCTTGGGCCCATCCGGCAAAATGAACAACACATCTGTTTTCCGAATCTTCTCTGTAGCTTTAAGATGGATATTGTCAGGGCCATGAATGCCTAAGGTATGCAGCAACCCTTCCTTTCTACAAGTGGGTCTCGGAAAGAAGGATGGTAGTACCAAATCCTGGTTTAGGTGAAAACTGGATATAACCTTTGGTAGGAAGGAAGGATGAGGACGGAGAACCGCCTTGTCCTTATGCAGAATGAGATATGGTTCCTTACAAGATAAGGCTGCCAATTCTGACACTCTCCTGGCCGACACTATGGCGACCAGAAATACCAACTTCCTTGTCAGTAAAACCAAAGGAATTTCAGCCAACGGATGACAGAACAAGATTTAAGTCCCACGGACACAGTGGTGACTTGACTGGAGGATTAATACGCAAGACCCCCTGAATGAAGGTCTTAACCAGCGAGTGGGTGGCCAGCGGCCTTTGAAACCAAACTGACAAAGCTGAAATCTGTCCCTTGATTGTGCTTAATGCCAGGCCTTTATCCACTCCTAGCTGGAGAAAACTTAACACTCTATCAATGGTATACTTGCGGGAATCCCATTTCTTGGACTCACACCAGCCTATGTAGGCCCTCCAAACCCTGTAATAAATTACTCTGGAGACCGGCTTTCTAGCCTTATTCAGGGTACAGATTACCTGCTTAGACAGACCTCTACCCCTGAGAATCAGGGATTCAGCCGCCAGGCCGTCAAATTTAGACGCCGTAATGCAGGGTGGAGGATCGGGCCTTGAGAGAGTAGGTCTGGCCGTAGAGGAAGAGTCCAAGGGTCTCCCACTGCCATCTTGAGGACTAGTGAGTACCACGCCCTCCGAGGCCAAGCTGGAGCTACCAGAATGACTGGCCTGTGCTCCACTCTGATCCTGCGCAACAGGCGGGGTAGTAACTGTGGCGGGGGAAAGGCATATAGAAGTTTGAACTGATGCCAAGGGCATACCAACGCATCGGTTCCGCAGGCCATAGGGTCCCTTGTCCGGGACATGAACCTGTCTAGCTTCTTGTTGAACCTCGATGCCATGACATCCACATCTGGCACTCCCCATCTCTGGCAGATTGACTGAAAGACCTGGGGATGTAGAGACCATTCCCCTGGCAATAGAGTTTGGCGACTTAGGAAGTCTGCCTGCAGGTTGTCCACTCCGGGAATGAATATCGCCGATATGCAGGGTACATGAACCTCTGCCCACAGAAAAATCAAGCTCACCTCTCTCTGAGCGGCTTGACTCTTGGTTCCCCCTTGGTGGTTTATATAAGCCACAGCTGTGGCATTGTCCGATTGTATTCTCACCGGGGACCCCTGCAATTTTAATGTCCATGCCAGGAGACAGTAGATTCTTCAATTTCTGAACCTTCTAGGTTCTGGTCCAATTGATCCTCTTGAAATTCTAATTCCTTCGGGGAGAGAACTTCCGCATCTGAGGATACACATTTAGGCGAAGGGGATCTAGTCCGCTTCTTGCCTGGAATAGAATTAGTGATCATAGCTGCCAATCTTTTCTCTAGCCCCCCTAGGTAGACAGCTAGCATTGCCTCTGTGACAAACACAGGGTTGGGCGGATCTGGGCCAGCCTCAGCACCAGACCCCCCTAATGGCTCATCCCAGGCGACCACCATTGGATTGACAGGTGGGGAGAGTACTGGCATAGCCTGACTCGTATCCTCAGAATCCGAGGGGGAACCCTTTGGTTTTTTGGAACCCTTTGTACCCCTTGATCCCGAGCCCTTGGGAGCCATAGTACAATACCGAGGTACTCCGCTTACAACAACTGACTGTTGTAGCTAGGAGATAACAAATATATGGTTTAGGGAAATAGCAGTCACTGATGCCCAAAACCGGTGGGGAGCCCAGTATTTTTTTTTTTTTTTTTAGATTTGTCTTTTTTTTTTTCAAACAATACTGGCCCCTCCAAAAAAAATTGCTAGTATCTAATTGCTGCCATCAATGGGATATTAGGCTTAAAAAAGAAAATAGCTTGTTCTGGAGCTCCAGAACTGCAATACTCCCTTGCGCCACCGGGTGCCACTGTGCTCAGCTGCAGCGTTGCTGCTCTGTGTCCTCCTCCCTCAGAGCTCAGGATCAAACTGAGCCGATTAAAGTATAGAGGAAGGAACGCCCCTTCCTCTTAACGTAGCGTGACGCCGCCCCCTCCCCTCGCAATGGCGCAAAAGATTTGTATAACTCGTGCACGCGCCCGCGCGCGTACTACGGGGAGGGGAACCATGCTGGAAGCTAAGCTGCCTGAGATTTCTCCCTGACAGCGTTCCTGGGACCCAGAGCGAGCACCGCACGGCACCCAGCCAGGTAAGAACACACAGTAGGTCCAAGACACCTCCCTTAGTTCTGGGCAAAGCTAGGCAAACAGCCCCCCTTCCCAACCTGGCGCGCAGCATAGATACCTACAACATAGACCATAGACATAGCCCCGCCCCGCTGAGGAAGTTGATATAACGTAACGCGTCCGGTGGTTTAGGAGCCTGAAACATCACGTCGCTCATCTGCTGTTCATTCCTAAAGATTGTTACTTCATGCCGTTTTTTGTCTGGCCAAATGTGAGTAGCCTGACTTTTGCTTCTTTTAAAGAATAAATCCACACATTGCAACAGTGAGCACTTAGTCTGTGATTATCTCTTTACATGCACCTGTCCTTTGCGGTTTGGTTGTCTTATGAGGATCTAATACATCAGCCTGGTTCCTGTTCATGACCTGCCTATTTGATTTGCTTTATTGACCATCTGTTAACTCAGTGGTCCATATATAAAGGTGAGAGTAGCCATCTACAACGGTGGAGGGATCACTTCAAAATTTTGGTGGATTGTCACGTGGTGGAGATTTATTTTCGTTTAATTCACTCATCTTCTGACACTTATGGACTTTTGGACTGTTTGTTTGAATTGTATTTAATTTTTAATAATTTTTTTTTTTTTTTTCCATTTTTTCTGCATATTCATATTCACACTTATGGTATTGGTGTTTGAGTATACCAGTATCATTTATATATTTGAGTTTTGCGCTGCACTTTTTCTATTTTATTTTTTACTTGCTTAGGATTTTTGCGAATTTCCCTTAGTGTTCAGCTGGCATTACCAGTGATCTGAACCCTGGGGGTCTGTATCACATAAATACACTTTTAATATCATAATTTTTTGATCTATATATTTGCGCTGATTGCACCCTGTTTTTTATATAGACCAGGGACCTAGCCTTTGGGGTAACACAGACATAGTGGCCCCAAACTGCCAATGCAGGAGCATACTCAGGCAAATCCCCCCAAAGGTTTCCCCTAGAGAGCCTGCCGTCGAACTAAGTCCCGCAGGCCCCCCTCTTACTTGCTCCATGCCGCAGGACGTTTGCACAGCAAGTGGTCCAATCTTCCCCCATCTCCGTGGGTAGCGTACTAGACCTTCAGGCCCTGGGGTTCTGGAAGGAACCCACTGTCCTGGACCTATACAGCACCCTGGCAACAGGTATCTTTAGGCACCTAGAAAAGGCTCTAAGTCCTGGGCCCAGGGTCCAGCGCTCTAAAAGAGAAGAATTATAGGCAAAACCCCACGATTTGGGGCCCGGGTACTGTCCACTTTGGCTCTGAGGCACCTTGGACAGATCCGGTTAGCCTGCCTTGATCCCAAGGATGTGGAGGCAAAGCTATTCCATGACCAACACCTAAGACACTGGCGAAAAAACTGAGGTACTCCTCCTATGGGAGGGGGTTATATAGGGAGGGGACTTCCTGTTTGAGATTGCCAGTGTCCATCACCTGAAGGTACTCCATATAACCCACATAGTAATGAATATGCCGCTCTGTGTCCCGTGATGTACGAGAAAGAAAAAAGGTCTCCTGTACTGTTAAGACAGGGCTATGCGGGTGGTGAAGCTTTTGTTAATCAACTCCCTGCACAGGCCCCCCCAAAACCTTCTATCTAATAGGGCATACAATATAAACTACACACAATAACATAAGTTAGATGCAGCATGAACCTGCTCAGCACTGGGTAATGTTTACACCCATCCTTTGTACAGCCGCTTCATAGATTTGCAAACACTACCCAGCGGGCATCCAGCAGTGGGGCTCACACCACATCTGTGGTCTGTTTGTGGGGGGCAAGGACTAAACAAGAAGGGGCGGAGCAGGATTTTTATTTAATTAAAAAAAATGACACGTGTACTTTAAGGTTCTGAAATTATGTGACCTGCATGTCTCCCAACTCACCTCCCGATAGCGGTACAAGAGAAGGCAGGACACTATGTGTGTAGACATCACAGCGCAGCACTGATCTGCAGCTGGAAAAGGAAAAAATGACAAAATATTACAAAATCTAAATCAGAGCAAAAAGCACCAATCAACAGGCAGCTAACATTATACAGCAAACACTGCAAGCATGCTAGTCCACATAAAGTGGAATTCCAGCCTAAAACATTTATTCTATATCTGGATAAAGTACAAAAGGGTTTTGTCACCCGCGGTGAGGGCATATGTAACAGTTTACATTTGTCATTAGAATAGAAGTAGACAAAACATCTCATAGGGCAAAGGTCCCCAATCTTCTTGGCACCAGGGACAAGTTTCATGGAAGGGGGGGGGGGGGCGGTGGGGGACTGGATATTCATGAAGTTTGTCCTTATTCCCCCCCCATCCACAACCACCTCCCTTTACAGACGCTGGAGTTAACCCTTTAAAAGCAGTCCCACAGTGTCCTCAGTCCCCCGTCACATCACAGCCCCCCTTTACAGTGCAGTCCACTTTACATAAATGTAACAGGGGCTGCACTGTAAAGGGAAGGGGGCACTGCGATGTAACGGGGACTGCACTTTAAAAGAGCACTGCAATGATTGCAGTGTCCCTTTATATCCCAGTGTCCCCTTGCAATCACACCAGAGCCACCCCCCGCCCTCAAATATGATAAAGATTAGTACTGCTGTCTATGGGGAGATTTTTTTCTGGTGGTCCTCATAACAGGACTGATAGTCAAAGAAAGGATTCGCCCCGGGACTTTAAATGAAGTGGGTACCGTTACCTCCAGTACGAATAACAATAGTTACTACAGTATATAATTTATTCAAGTAAAAGTTCTTTACATGCATAGATAACACCAACAGTTTCCAATAACAAGATACAAAACATATTGGTACATAAATGTAGTATCGGTCAGAGTACACGGGCATCATACTACCCAACTAGTTTCGCAAGATCCAGCTCGTTCTTCAGGGGTGTGTAGCTTAACCATGGCTACAGGTGTGCAGCCTCAAGACGACGGCAGCAGGTGCCTCACCCGGGATCTGAGGGGGCCGAGTCAGAAAGGGACCTCTTCACTTAAAACACACACAGCTGTGGAGATTGCCTGCTGTGTCTCATTACTTTTATACTTGGGATATTCACCATACTCAGCCTATACTTTTTATGGACTAACGAGGTCTCTATGCCATGCCTGCTCTCCGTTTGGCCTGGTGGGGTCCCTTTCTGACCTCGCCCACTCAGCTCTCGGGTGAGGCACCTGCTGACGCTGTCTTGAGGTCGCACACCTGTAGCCATGGTCAAGCTCAGTGGTACAGTGTTACACACCCCTGAAGAGTGAGCTGGATCTTGTGAAACTAGTCGGGTAGTATGATGCCTGTGCATACCAACTCATTATGGCTTTTGCCTTACAGGTGTAAAAAAAAATAATAATTGCGGGTATACACCCGCTTTAATTATACTTACTAAACAAGACATGATTGGCCAGACTGGAGATTATCTGTCTTCTGAATGGGCTGTCCACCTTCAGGTCAGGATTAGAGATTGGAACGCTCTCATTCACGGCATCTGTGGCTCTAACATAGAAGAAAAAAAACGTTTTTTCAAGTTGCACTAAAGATGAAAACATACAGTTCCCGTGAAAAAGTATTCTTGACATTTTACACATTTTGTCATGTTTCAACCAAAAATGTAAATGTATTTTAACCACTTGCCGACCAGCCGCCTTACTTTTAAGGCAGCAGGTCTGCTCTCCTGTACGACCTGACGGACTTGTACTTGGTTCGTACATGTGAAATTGCGGGCTCGCACACGCCCCGCCGGCGGCGTGCTCGCACGCCCGCTGCAAGCCGTGGGAGTGTGCTCGGCGGACTCTATGTCCACCGACCGCCCCCGAGATCGTTGTGCAGAAAGGCAGAACGGGGATCTGCCTTTGTAAACAAGGTGGATCCCCGTTCTGACTGGGGACATGTCAGAGATCTTCTGTTCCCAGTGATCGGGAACAGTGATCTCTGTCATGTCCCTGGCAGTCCATCCCCCCTAAAGTTAGAACACACCCAGGAAACACAAGTAACCCCTTGATCGCCCCCTAGTGTTAACCCCTTCCCTGCCAGTGTCATTTATACATTGATCTGTGCATTTTTATTGCACTGATCAATGTAATAATGTCACTGGTCCCAAAAAGTGCAATTTGGTGTCAGATTTGTCCGCCACAATGTTGCAGTCCTTCTAAAAATCACAGATCACCGCCATTACCATTAAAAAAATAAAAGGTCATAAATCTATCCCGATAACTTTTGCGCAAACCAATCAATATATGCTTTTGGCAATTTTTTTTACCAAAAATATGTAGAAGAATATTGGCCTAAATTTATGAAGGCATTATTTATTTTGGGGGGGGGGGGGGGGATATGTGTTATAGCAAAAAAAAATATTTTACTATATTAATAATGTAAAATATTGTTTTTTTCTTCAAAATGTACGCTCTTTTTTTGTTTATAGCGCAAAAAATAAAAACCACAGAGGTGATCAAATACCACCCAAAGAAAGATCTATTTGTGGGAAAAAAAAATGACATAAATTTTGTTTGGGAGCCACGTCACAATTGTCAGTTAAAGCAACGCCGTGCTGTATCGCAAAAAAAAGGCCTGGTCATTAAAAGTGGTTGTAAACCCTTACACAGGGCCGATCCGCCCTATGGGCTCACTATGCAAGCCGCTTAGGGCCCTGCAAAGCTGTGGAGGGCCCCCCAAATTACTAGAGGCCCCGCCTGGTGAGAAGTAATTTTCGGCCCCTCACCCCGCTTCTCAACTCTCTGGCTGCATTGGAGAAGAGGTAAGAAGTCAGCACCCCCCCCCCCCCCCTGCATTCTCACTTTAATGTAAGATGTCATTTCCGACAGCAGAACACCCCCTCCCCCCGCTTCTCAACTTTAATCCTTAATGTGACATGTCACTGTCGGGCTTGTGCCTGTGACCCACACTTTCATAAATCCAGATTGCACAGAAGAATCTATTTAGCTTGATGGGTGGGTGTCAGTCTGGAGAAGTGGGCTTTCCTAGGCTGTATTTGCATGCTGACCACCCTAGCCTCCATGATTGAAAGAAATTAAAACCAATGAAAAGGGTGGGGGGCCAGGGACAGTCAGGCTGGGGAGGGAAAGTTAGATGATGCTGGATATCCAGGAGGCGGGACTTCGTATAACAGCGGCCACCGAGTAAGTGGGAGATCGTTTAACACATAGCTGGGAGAATAATGAACAGAGATATGGCTGGGATTCTTGGTCTGAGCTGTACCTGGATGAGAGGATGGCGGGAAGCAGCGCTTGGTCTAAACGGAGAGGTGCGGGCGATGGCTTCTGCCTCTGGTTTTCTAGATATTCCTAAGGTCATGGAGAAAATATCACACAAAAATAACACAAACAGTACAGCAAAAAAATCACGGCATGAGCCTACAGCACGACATGAGGTCACTTACCTTCAGAGAGAAGGGTTGGGCGAAGTCTACTCGTACACAGCCATAGTTTTTGCGCAGCATTCTGAACACCCCCCTGGCCACGCTCCACAGACCCTCGTCTTTCTTGGGCTTTCCCTGAAATGGTAACAAGTAAATGATTTAAGGGCTCATGCACTTGGCCGTGTAAAGTTAAAGAGCGTGCAGAAACTTAAAGTGAGATAAATAGTCCCCAGAAGCACCGCCTGCTTCATACAACTACCCATAGAATGCCACTACTGTATAGGATATAGTTATACATGGGCATAAACTGGTACATGCTGGGCTGCTGATGGGGGTGGAACTGGCACTTCTTTGCTAGGCCTTGGCCTAATTAGTCCAGTAGGGCGCCCTAGGGGCACAGAGGGAAATTTGTATTTTCCACAACAGCCAAGCATGATAAAGCAAGATGCTAAAAGTATCTTTGTTACAGTCTGCAGATGAAGACACGAGACCGCGTCGTAATGCATAGGGATTGGCCATGGACAGACGTACACCAGGAGTGACGTGAGAAGGCGCTGTGGACGCCACTGTTCAATGTTATGCTCGCTTTTATCGATTTTCATGTAAGCGCAACTGTTTTTCAATAAATGCCCTGTTTATTTACGTACTACACTATTGGAGGCCTTCCATTTGTCCCTCTTGTTCCCCGGGCTTGAGCGATTTAGGTACTTTGTTAAGGGATCAGTGTTCCATCTGCCTTTGCCAGGGGATATCGAGGAGATTGATGCGTGGTGGTATTTCACATGGATTGCTGATTTTAGCCCTCATTGAGGTGAGAGTTCTGAGAGACCAGACTACTGTCTTTGGTGGAGTTTCATTCCTCTTGGGATTAATGGACACCTCACATTAGCAGTGTATCTGCACTTTCATCTTTTGGACTTTGTCACTCTTATTTTCCAGTGGAATCAATTGATTTATTTTGATCACTCTTTTCACTTGCTTCATACATCCATCTATGTGTCTTGAGATATATAATATTATTTATGTATTATGAATTTTTCTGCGCAATAACCCATTCACTATTGCTCTATTTTTGTTGTTGTGTACACACTTCATAGTTATTGCTGCAATTATTCACTCTGTCTATATAGGAAGACGTCACTGAGTAGCGCAGAAGCCTTTTTATATTTAGTCTGCAGATGGCGCTGTGCTTCTCTCTCGATGCACAATTAATGCACAGGGAAGGCAGTACAGTGAGAGTTAAAGGTGGTAAGTTCCGACATTTTACATATTATCCTCCATGTATCCTATTCAAAACTATCTTAATTTCTTTCCCTAAATGCCTTTCTAACAATGGCACGTTTTCCCCCCATAGTCTGGGAGTGCCGGTTACACATACCTTTCGGTATGCCATAACCAACTTTATGAGTTCCTCCCCTCAAATACCTAAACATGTGTAACCCCTGTAGATGTTTGATGGGGTTTATGGAGGACTCCGATCTACATAATTGCACAAAACTTATTATAACTATTAATTTATACCAAAAAGGCTATCGCAATTTAATAGAAGTCCATTGATTCACCCCAGCATATGAGGCTTGAGAGAGAGTGCCCGAAAACTTCTGGTTTACATGGCTGGAATCGCAATCCACGCTTGCCCACTTTATTAAATAATTAAGGACTGTATAAGAGTGATAGTGGGCCTTTGGGCACTGTTTCTTCCCACTGATACAAGGCAATATTCCTACCATCGATACCAACAATGGGGAGAAGAGCTGCACGATTAATCGTTAAAGAATCGAGATCGCGATTCAACTCTCCTCATGATCTTAAAACAGCATTTCCCGATTCTATGCAACAAGTGCAGAGTTCTCTGCTCACTTCTGACAGCGGACAAAAAATAAAGCTCACTGTATATATACACGTCATTTTTTTAAAGATGAATATCTCGGAACGGCAACAGCTGCTGCCACAACCGAGATATCCATCTCTTCAGCGAGTGGTCCTGTCAACGATAACGGTGGTCTCCGCGGCGGATTCACTTACCGGAGCCGTCGGCAGTGGCGGAGGCGATGGGGTCCTGTCCCCTGCTTGGCTGGGATACGAGTGAGGGCAAGATGGCCCCCAACCGTCCCCATAGCATAGCAGGGCGGAAGCGACATCAAAACGTCACTTCCGCTTCTTAAAGCAATATTTTCTAGTTGTCATTTTTTCAAATGACAAATGTATTTATTTATTTTTGCATTTTTGTCTAAATATGAGATCTGAGGTCTTTTTGAACCCAGATCTCATATTTAAGAGGACCTGTCATGCTTTTTTTCTATTACAAGGGATGTTTACATTCCTTGTAATAGGAATAAAAGTGATACATTTTTTTTTTGTGTGTGTAAAAATTACTAAAAATAAATAACAAAAAAATATTTTTTTTTTTTTAAAGTGCCCCGTCCCGACGAGCTCGCGCGCAGAAGTGAACGCATACGTGAGTAGCGCCCGCATATGAAAACGGTGTTCACCCCACACAAGTGAGGCATCACCGCGATCGTTAGAGCGAGAGCAATAATTCTAGCCTTAGACCTCCTCTGCAGCTCAAAAGATGCAACCTATAGAATTTTTTAAACGTCGCCTATGGAGATTTTTAAGGGTAAAAGTTTGACGCCATTCCACGAGCGGACGCAATTTTGAAGCGTGACATGTTGGGTATCATTTTACTCGGCGTAACATTATCTTTCACAATATATAAAACAAATGGGCTAACTTTACTGTTGTCTGATTTATTACAAAAAAGTGCATTTTTTTAAAAAAAAAGTGCGCTTGTAAGACCGCTGTGCAAATACGGTGTGACAAAAAGTATTGCAATGACCGCCATTTTATTCCCTAGGGTGTTAGAAAAAATATATATATAATGTTTGGGGGTTTTAAGTAATTTTCTAGCAAAAAAAAATGTTTTAATCTTGTAAACGCCAAATCTGAAAAACAGGCTTGGTCCTTAAAGTGGAGGTTCACCCAAAAAATAAATTTTTAACATTACATTCAGCCGAGTTGTCCTAATGACAATCGGCTGTTTTTTTTCCGTACATACCGTATTTCACCGCCGCTTCCGGGTATGTCTTCTGCGGGACTGGGCGTTCCTATCTGATTGACAGGCTTCCGACCGTCGCATACTGCACGTCACGAGTTGCCGAAAGAAGCCGAACGTCGGTGCGCAGGCGCCGTATAGAGCCGAACCGACGTTCGGCTTCTTTCGGCAACTCGTGACGCGTAGTATGCGACGGTCGGAAGCCTGTCAATCAGATAGGAACGCCCAGTCCCGGAGAAGACATACCCGGAAGCGGCGGTGAAATACGGTATGTACGGGAAAAAAAAAAAAAAAAAAAGCCGATTGTCATTAGGACAACTCGGCTGAATGTAATGTTAAAATTTTTTTTGGGGTGAACCCCCGCTTTAAGTGGTTAAGGAAGCCAAAAAAAAAACTCCACTGTGGTTGCTCCCCCCCCAAAAACTGTAATTCATCGAGAAGCTGCTTTTTTGGTAACTGCTCTTAGACAGGGATTCTGGTAATTTTGGGTATCTCAAGATATGCTTTATTATCGAGGCTTTGTACAAGCTGCACTGTGCAAGTCCCACAATTACATTCCAGTTATGGTCATTCTGGTGACCATTTGGTATTGTAAGCATAAGAGCACCATAGAAACTGATATATTGTATTAAAAAAATGAAAGGGTCAGAGAAAAGTGACAAAGTAACCATTCAAAGGACGGGGTAAGGAAAGCAAATTATTACCTTAGAAATTCCTTACGAATTCCAAAACTCCAATAGCATTAAAAAAAAAAAAACACAATCAAAATGAAACTTGGTACTCACCAGTTGTTCTCCGTTATAATGCCCCTCAATTATACGGTCATAAGATATCCCCACAGGTATGACAAGGACATCGGGGATGGAGCTGTTGCACAAAGTGTCCACGACGACAGACAGGATGCCGGCTCTGCCGCACGAGGTCTTGCCACTGCGAGAGCGAGTTCCTTCCAGAAATATTTCCAAGAACTGATGCTTGCAAAGGAGCTGCTCGATGTACTGGAAGACGCGGCCAACGAGAAGATGAACAACATTATTACCAAACATATAAAACATTCAATTACAAGGCACAGCCAATAATAAAGGAGGAGAATGTTTTTCCCCCAAACATTTAACTACAAGGCATGGCCAATAAGCAGATGGACAATGCTATTCCCAAACATTCCAAAAACATTTAACTACAAGACCTGGCCAATGAGAAGACAATTCAACTTCAAACATTCAACTATGAGACATGGGCAATGAGAAGAAAATGATATTCCCAAACATTCCAAAAACATTTAACCAAGAGAAACGGCTAATGAAAAGACACTAATATTCCAAAAACATTTGACCAAGAGACACAGCCAATGATAAGACAATAATATTCTCAAACATTTTAAAAACATTGAACTACGAGATCCAGCCAATGAGAAGACAATGATATTTCCAAACAATTCAAAAACATTTAAGTACGAGACACAACCAATGAGAAGACAACGGTATTCCCAAACATTCCAAAAACATTTAAGTACGAGACACAACCAATGAGAAGACAACGGTATTCCCAAACATTCAACTATGAGACATGGGCAATGAGAAGAAAATTATATACCCAGACATTCCAAAAACATTGAACTACGAGATCCAGCCAATGAGAAGACAATGATATTCATAAACATTTTACTATGAGACATGGGCAATGAGAAGACCATGTTGTTCTGAATCATTCCAAAAATATTCAACTAACTAAACAGCATGACCAGCAAGAAGGTGAACAATGCTATTCCTAAACATTTAACTACAAAGACATGGCCGATGAGAAGGTGGCCAACATTATTCTGAAAGGAAGGCTACTTTTGTACCTACCCCGTTTAACAAGGATCTGTACAGAATGTCTTTTTTGCCATCTGGGGTTTCATCAAGTTTTCGCCGAATAAAGAACCCGCCCAACAGGCGAATCAAAGTACTGTCCAATAAGAAAGCAGCAGTTTATTCCTAGTCTGCAAGAGCATATATTATATATTCACACAAACATTACATTTGTTAGCAAAATGCTGAACCACTTGCCTACCGGGGCAATTGAAATTTTGTGCACACGACAAAAAACATAATTTATGCTAAAAATTACCGTAAATTCTACCCCCTCCCAAAAAAATTATTATGATCTCTCTCTCTCTATTTATTATGATCTCTCTCTATTTATTATGATCTCTCTCTCTCTCTATTTATTATGATCTCTCTCTCTCTCTATTTATTATGATCTCTCTCTCTCTCTATTTATTATGATCTCTCTCTATTTATTATGATCTCTCTCTATTTATTATGATCTCTCTCTCTATTTATTATGATCTCTCTCTCTCTCTATTTATTATGATCTCTCTCTCTCTCTATTTATTATGATCTCTCTCTCTATTTATTATGATCTCTCTCTCTCTATTTATTATGATCTCTCTCTCTCTATTTATTATGATCTCTCTCTCTCTCTCTCTCTCTCTCTCTCTATTATGATCTCTCTCTCTCTCTATTATGATCTCTCTCTCTCTATTATGATCTCTCTCTCTATTTATTATGATCTCTCTCTCTATTTATTATGATCTCTCTCTCTATTTATTATGATCTCTCTCTCTATTTATTATGATCTCTCTCTCTCCCTCTATCTCTCTCTCTTTATTATTATCTCTCTAAAATATATATATATATATATATATTTATTATTATCTCTGTAAAATATATATATATATATATATATATATATATATATATATATATATATACACACACACACACATACATACATATACACACACACACTGTACTTATCGGCGTACACCACACACTTTTTCCCCCTGAAAAAAGAGTGCCAATAATGTGTGCGTGTTATATGCCGATATTTTCCATTGGGCTGCCTCGGAGGGGAAGGGGGGCGAGCGCCGCTGGATTACACAGAACGGGGGATCTCCCACTTACTCGGTGGCCGCTGTTATACAAAGTCCCGCCTCCTGGACTGGCTCCTATGATAGACAGCACACTGGTCCAATGCCGGGACATGCAACGTTTATCATAGGAGCCATTTCAGGAGGCATGATTTTGTGTAACAGCGGCAGCCGAGTAAGTAGGAGATCCCCGATCTGTGCAGTAGGGCAGCTTTAATCTCCAAGCACTGGTAAGGCTGCACTGATGGACACTGATCAGGCTGCATTGATGGGCACTGGTGAGGCTGCATTGATGGACACTGACACTTATTTTGCTTCAAAGTTCATTTATTTAAAATTATATATATATATATATATATATATATATATATATATATATATATAATATTTTTTTTTTTTTCCCCCAAAAGCTAAGACTCTGGAGAATAAAATTACAGCAGTTGCAATTTTTTATTTTATGCCTTCTTTATTTATAGAACGTTTTCACAATTACAATAAACAGAAAAACATATAAATACACAAGGTACATAGACCTAAGCATCCACATACAAATTCAGAAAGGGTACCATTAAGATACCACCATAACAGACCCAACAGACTTCAAGAGACTAGATGGTTTGTCATGAAACCCAATGCAATGTGGAGGGGAACCCAATGCAATGTGGAGGGGTAAGCAGTTGCAATTTTTATGCTGTACTATATTCGCCTATTAAGATTCTATTTTGAAATGATGGGTTTTTCATATATTTTTTACCATTAATTATGACCTAAAATTATTGCTCTCAAGCCATACTTCACATGTGTGGCACAGTTGGTGTTTACAAACCTGTGCTGTGATTTTTATATGGGATGATCCCACCTAGTAAGCAGTCAGAACCAGTTATTAACTGCATGCGTGGTGACCTTGAACATGTTTGGACCCGCATGGCAAGCGGCAACACTCTATGACATTCAGTTAATTGTGAGTCGCCATTTAATTTGGTTGTGTTTTCTGTAGTGTGCTGAAAAAATTTTGAGTTTAAAAGTTGAACAACAATTTGAATTTTTTTGTAAAATTTAACAGAACACTAACAAAATGTTTTCAAATGCTTACTACAGTGTATAGGTATGACGGCCTGTCTCGTGCACGTGTGTTTGAGTGGCACAAAAGATTCAATGAAGGGACATGAGAATGAATTCCTAAAAGTTAAATCAGTGCTTAACCACTTCCATACCGCGTCAATGTGAAATGACGGCGGCAGGAACCCCTCGCCGATCCGGGTGGACGTCATATGACGTCCTGTATTCCCGGCAATCTAGGGGGCGCGCGCTCGTGCCACAGCGCGATTGCCGCCTGGTGCCCGCGATTGTCGGTGATCACGGCAGGAGTGTGGATCTGTGCGTGTAAACACACAGATCCACCTCCTGTCAGCGGTGAGGAGACCAATGTGTGTTCCCAGTACAGAGGTCCCCTCCCTTCTACAGTAAGAACACACCTTAGGGAACATATTAACCCCTTCAACGCCCCCTAGTGGTTAACCCCTTCCCTGCCAGTCACATTTACACAGGAATCAATGCATATTTATAGCGTTAATCGCTGTATAAATGTGAATGGTCCCAAAAACGTGTCAAAAGTGTCCGATGTGTCACGGTCACAGTAAAAAAATCGCAAATCGCCGCCAATACTAATAAAAAAATTAATAAAATAAAAATGCCATAAATCTATCACCTATTTTGTAGACGCTATAACTTTTGCGCAAACCAATCAATATACGATTATTGCGATTTTTTTGACCAAAAATATGTAGAAGAATTTGTATCGCCCTAAACTGAGGAAAAAAATTTTTTTTATTTTTTTTTAAATTGTGATATTTATTAAATAAAAAAGTAAAAAATATAGTGTTTTTTTTTTTAAATTGTCGCTCATCTTTTGTTTATAGCGCAAAAAATAAAAACCGCAGAGATGATCAAATACCATCAAACGAAAGCTCTATTTGTGGGGGGAAAAACAAAGATTTCGTCTGGGTACAGTGTTGCATAACCACGCAATTGTCATTCAAAGTGCAACAGTGCTGAAAACTAAAAATTGGTCTGGGCAGGAAGGGGGTGAAAATACCTTGTATGGAAGGGGTTAAAAGGACACGTTTTGAGTCAGTTGATGCTGTAAAGAAGAAAACGGCAGATGTGTTGAAACAGCTGACAGAAATAGATTTTCTCCATGTCTCCAACCAGTGGAAAACAAGACTGCAGCAATGTATTGGTGCAAATGGGGAATATATTGAAGGGGACAAGAATTACATTTGTAATACATATACCGTATTTATCGGCGTATACCGCGCACTATTTTGCCCTGAAAATCAGGGCAAAATCGTGGGTGCGCGATATATGCCGATACCCGCTTTCCCGCGCCGAGTTTGAATACTGCGCCGACAAATACCGAGCGCAGTATATGCCGGCGCAGTATTCAAACTCGGCACGGGAAAGCGGGAAACGAGCGAGGAGGATGCCGCAGAAGGACGCCGGACCCGACGAAGAGGACACCCGAAGCCGCAGACGGACGCCGGACCCGTCGAGGCCGCCGTGCAAGACACCAAACTAAGTACAAAAATATTTTTTTCACAGGAATTTCTGGGCAAATTTAGGGGTGCGCGCTATACGCGGGAGCGCGCTATACCCCAATAAATACGGTAAATAAAAGGTGAGTTATTTAATTGACACACCTCGTACAGTTGTGCTCATAAGCTTACATACCCTGGCAAAATTGATGATTTCTTGGCCATTTTTCAGAGAATATGACTGATAACACACAAACTTTTCTGTCACTCATGATTAGTGTTTGGCGGAAGCCATTTATTATCAATCAACTGTGTTTACTCTTTTTACATCATAATGGCAACAGAAACTACCCAAATGTCCCTGATCAAAAAGTTTACATACCCCCAGTTCTTAATACCGTGTATTGCCCCCTTTAACATCAATGACAGCTTGAAGTCTTTTGTGGTATTTGTAGATGAGGCTCTTTATCTTCTCAGATGGTAAAGCTGCCCATTCCTCTTGGCAAAAAGCCTCCAATTCCTGGAAATTTTTGGGCTGTCTTGCCTGAACAGCACTTTTGAGATCTCAATGATATATTGAGGGGCTCAATGATATTGAGGTCAGAAGACTGAGATGACCACTCCAGAACCTTCACTCATGCTTGGCTTCAGTATGTCACAGTACATGTTGGCATTCATGGTTCCCTCAATGATCTGTAGCTCCCCAGTGCCTGAAGCCCCAGACCATGACACTCCCACCACCATGCTTGACTGTAGGCAAGACACCGTTGTCTTTGTACTCCTCACCTGGTTGCCGCCACACACGCTTGACACCATCTGAACCAAATCCGTTTATCTTGGTCTCATTAGACGGGACGGTTCCAGTAATCCATGTCCTTAGTCTGCTTGTCTTCAGCAAACTAGGCATATAATGAACAAGTTGGCACATATTGCACCATATATCTTTTTCCATTCTTCAAGAACGACTTCTTTTAGAGCCTGGATGCTGGGTGGAGAGTGACGCTCAACTTGTCTATTCAGAAATCCCCATAGTTGTTCTCCGATTGGGTTCAGATCAGGAGACCTACTTGGCCACTGAATCACTTTCACCCCGTTCTTCAGAAATGCAACCGAGGCCTTAGATGTGTGTTGTCATTGTCATGTTGGAAAAGTGTACAACGACCAAGGGAACGGAGTGATGGTAGCATCTTCTCTTTCAATATAGAGCAGTATATCTGTGAATTCACGATACCATCAATTAAATGTAGCTACCAGACAAAATCAGCACTCATGCAGCCCCATAGAAGGACACTGCCACCACCATGTTTCACAGTAGGCACCAGGCATTTTTTTTGTACCTCAACTTTGAGACGCCATACAGTTTTTAAGCCATCAGTTCCAAAAACATTTATCTTGGTCTCATCACTCTTGAGTACAGAGTCCCAGCAGTCTTCTTTTTTAGCATGGGCCCTGGCAAATTCTAGGCAAGCCTATTGGTGCATGAGCTTTAGGAGAGGCTTCCCTCATGGACGACACCCATGCATGCCATTCCTATTGTGTCACGGAAAACAAACATCCCAGTTTGGCTTTCTACTTCTTTTGTTTACTGCAGTGAACTTGCATGGTGATTTCCTTCAACCCTTCTCATCAGAAGACGATCTTGTCGAGGTGATAACTTCCGTTGATGGCCTGGCGGTCTCTGTGAGATGGTTGCAGTTCCATCTTTGTTACATTTTTTAATCACTTTTGCTCCAGTATTCTGACTGATAAGTAAAGCTTTGGCGATCTTCTAGTAGCCTTCACCTTTCTTGTGTAAAGAAATTATTTTCTTTCTCAGGCCTTCTGACATTTCTGTGTGGTGGTGCCATTGCTGCCCGTATGAAATGAGAAGACTCATCTGTTGATTAGACTCATCTGTTGTTGAATTCTTGTTAATTAGGATTTTGTTGTCTAAAATGTAGCTTTACTCCCTAAACCTCGTACACACGATCAGTTTTTCGGACAACCGTTCGTCCGTTTGTTTGTTGCATGCTGGTCTCATGTCGAAAGTGAAGAGGTTACTCACCATACGAAAATTCTCGTACGACAGAATACAACTTCAGAAGTGACGTAATAGGCCCAGATTCAGAGTGTGGGCGCACATTACGCCGCCGTAGCGCAAACGTCGTACGCCACGCCGGCGTAGCGCGGAGAGGCATAGGATTCAAAGGCGTAGGCCGGCATAGGAGGAAGTGGGTGTGACCCATGCAAATGAGGCGTTACCCCATGCAAATGATGGGCCGAGCGCCAGACAGATACGTATTACGAACTGCGCATGCGCCGTGACGTGGATGCATCCCCCTGCGCCTGTTCACAACCACGTCGGAACAACTGCCTAAACTACGCCGGATCACTTTGTACACCGTGAACGTAACCTACGCCCAGCCAGACACGCGTCCAACGTAAAATACGCCGGCTTGTGTTCCCTGGTGCAGACCTTTGCATGTCTGCTGCTGGGTTGCGCCTCCTTTATGGGGAATAACTTTACGCCGGACGTACAACTTACGCGCACCTCGCATAGCCTGCGTGGGGCGCACACAGGTTCGTGAATCGCCGTATTTCCCTCATTTTCATGTTTGAATGGGAGCGGCACCATGCGCCCAGCCTAAATGTGCGCCCACCCTACGCAGGTGTAAGCAAGATACGTTGGCGGGGTGTAGCCTGGCTTGGGGCGCATATCTGTTTGTGGGTCTGGCGCACTGATATGACGGCGCACATTTGCACTTACGTCGGCGTAACTTGTTATATGTCGGCGTAAGTGCTTTGTGAATCTGGGCCATAGTGTTTAATAGTTTTGTATGTATTCTTTCATTTCTGAGCATGCGTAGTCTTGCTCTTAGGATTTATTTCGGACAAAAAACATACTAATTGTACGTAGAGTTCACTCATGACAACATTTTTATAGTCTGCACATCCAGCGTTTGTCGGACGAAAAACCTGAATCGGCTGTCAAAAGTACTGTACCAACGATCCGAAAATCGGCAAATCGTTCAGACAAAATTTCACTTCCGATTTTCGTATCGTGTGTATGGGCCTTAAGACTTTAATAGGGGTGTATTTATTTTTGCAACATGGTCTTGAATGAATTTGTGAAAAATACTTTTGTGTGTGCATAATCTCGGTTGTAATCAACAAGCGCCCTATGTGATAGCATGGGAAGGTTACAAGGGTCCAGCAGCCAATCTCTAGGCCCCCCCAAGACTTTCATTTACCTATTAGACTAGCTCTAGTTCTTATTAAAAAAAAAAAAAAATTGAACTCGAGCCACTTCCTGTAAAAGGGTGACAAACCTGCCTTTCTATCATCGGCAGCGTTGTCACCCTTTCTCAGGAAGTGTCGGGAGGCTCTGGCCTTAGCTGCAGTCTCCGCCCATCACCACTGTGATTGGTAGGGCCCCTGGACTTATATTTGTTTACTCTTTAGCTCAATTGTTATTCATTTACGTAAACAAAACAAAAAAGTGGGGGGGGGGGGGAGTTTGAGGTTGGGGTTCAAGAAAATACTCCATTATGACCACTAGATGGAGCCGACAATCATAGTAGATATTTTATTTCCTCTTATCACCAGTTCCATCTAGTGGTCATAAAGCAGTATTTTCCAGATTCATTATAAATAAAATAATTCGACCTGGAAAGAAAACAGCCTAATAACAGGTCATTTTCTTCCCGTTTACACAGAAAGACACAGCTGTCCAAAATGAAAGGCCGATTATTCATGGAAGGGGTCGGTACAGACCTGAAAATGGGGATGTTGAGGTTGTTCCCTGCTGCAATATGGGGGGCTTTGATGTTGTGGCAGAACAAGACGAATGTGAGGAGAAGGTAGTCGATGTGCGATTTGTGAACGGGGAGGAAGACGAGTGGAACCTTCGTCTACAGGTTGAAGACAAGAGGGGAGAGACGTCACGTTGTGAGAGGTGCGGAGAACAACGTGGGTGAAACACAAAAACAAATAAACATACACCAGAGCAAAGGCCGACCTACCTCTGTGGCCGCTTTCTTCACCATCTCCAATTGCCCCTTGTGAATCTGAATGTTCAAGAAGAAGCCATTGAAGAGCTTCAGGAGAACCCAGCCCGTTAGCCTGTAAGAGATTAAAAATGTGATTATTGTCCCATCCCCTCATCCCAGGAGTTCCTCAGGGCCTGTTATCACAGGAGCGTCAACTTTTACTGCCATGAACACCTATGTCGGGGAAGAGTGAATAGTACCGACACCAGTTTTGGGGGTTACTATTGCATCCACAGACACCATAGTTGGGGGTTATTGCATCAACTGACACCACTGTTTTGGAGATATTATTGCATTGCACCAATGCCGGGGGTTACTATTGCAATCACTGACACCAACTCTGCGGGATATGATCGCATTCACTGACACCAATACTGGGGGTTATTTAAGCATCCACTGACACCAATGCTGCGGGATACGATTGCACTCACTGACGCCAATGCCGGGGGTTATTATTGCACTCACCAATGGCAAGGGTTTATATTGCATCCACTAACACCAATGCTGCGGGTTATTGCTGCACTCACTGACACCAATACTGGGGGTTATTTCACTCACTGACACCAATACTGGGGGTTATTTCACTCACTGACACCAATACTGGGGGTCATTATTGCACTCCCTGACACCAATACTGGGGGTCATTATTGCACTCCCTGACACCAATACTGGGGGTTATTATTGCACTCACTGACACCAATACTGGGGGTCATTATTGCACTCCCTGACCCAATACTGGGGGTCATTATTGCACTCACTGACACCAATACTGGGGGTCATTATTGCACTCACTGACACCAATACTGGGGGTTATTATTGCACTCACTGACACCAATACTGGGGATTATTATTGCACTCACTGACACCAATACTGGGGGTTATTATTGCACTCACTGACACCAATACTGGGGGTCATTATTGCACTCACCGACACCAATACTAGGGGTTATTATTACACTCACCGACACCAATACTGGGGGTTATCCCCCCCCCAAAAAACATTACCCCCTCCTAACAAATCCTCTACCTCTCAAATCGCCACTCCAAGCACAAATCATATCTCCTCACTTTCAATTCCCCCCCCCCCCCCCTCCTTCCAGCACAATTTCCGCTCCCCCAATCCCCCATCCTAGCACACATCCCCCCACAAATGTCCCCTCCTAACAAAAATACCCCCACAATCATCCTTACTAGCACAATTCCCCCCCCAAAAAATATTTCACCTCCACCATTATACTTTTATAGCACAAACCTCCCAAATCCCCCCTTCTACCACAAATCCTCTTCCCCTATCTTCCCTCCCAACACAAATCACTCCTAGAACCCCTCCTCAAATTAGCCCTCCTAGAACAATTCTTACCCCCCCCCCCCCCCCTGGCCACCCTTCAAATTTCCCTTCTCAACACGAACCACCCTATGGTGCCCATGCCCCACATGATACCACAGTGCCCAGGGCAGCAGCCCTTCCTACCCACTCCTTGTCCCGTCCCTAGGTCATACCCATTGTGCTCTCCCCAAACTGTAATCAAAGTAACAAAGTTGGCTGGCTTTAATGTGTATTGCCATGTACTGTATGTGAACCAAGAATCCCTGTTTTTATGCAAAAGTCTGCTAGAAATATGTAGAGGTGTACAGCAGTGTGCAGAGGGTTAAATCAGCATTTGCAATACTTTGCCTGAGACACAATCCTGCACCTGATCAATGCTGGGGATACAGATGCCACCATCTCCTGCAGGATCTTCTTGGCTTTCCTCTTGACTTTGTTGGTAGACTTGGGGTCTGCAGTTCCAGTGGGACTGGCCTCAGCCGCCACGGCTTCTATGGCTTCTTTCACCCTGGTGGGGAAGAAAACCGTAAATCAGTTATAGTGAGTAGACACTGTGGGCCAGATTCAGAGAGACTTACGACGGCGTATCTACTGATACGTCGGCGTAAGTCTGAAAATGCGCCGTCGTATCTATGCGCTCATTCTTAAAATGAGCTACGCCTGAAAGTTGCCAAGATACGACCGACGTAAGTCTCCTACACCGTCGTATCTTGGGTGCATATTTACGCTGGCCGCTAGGGGCGCTTACGTTGATTTACGCATCGAATATGTAAATGAGCAAGATACGCCGATTCACGAACGTACGTACGCCCGTCGCAGTAAGCTACGCAGTTTATGTAAGACATACGCCGGCGTAAAGATAAAACACCTCTATAGGTGGCGCAGCCCATGCAAGGTATGGACGTCGGAACTGCCGTCAAATTTTACATTGTTTACGCAAGTCGTACGTGAATGGGGCTGTGCGTAAGTTAGGTTCATGACGTACGCATTGAGCCGTCGTATCGTAGGGAGTATTTGCGACATGATTCTGAGCATGCGGGTCACGGTTAATTTACATGTAGTACGCCCACTACCTGCCTAATTTGAATTAGGCAGGCTTACGCCGGCCCATTTTCGCTACGCCGACGTAACTTATGGAGCAAGTGCTTTGTGAATACTCGCCTTGCCTCACTATGTTACGTCGGCGTAGTGCAAATGGGATGCGCTACGCCGGCCAAAAGATGCGCCCAGGTACGTGAATCTAGCCCAATATGTGTTGATATTGGGATACCTCCGGCAGATTTTTCCTTCTAGTGAAGACAGGACATATAAAAATGGCCAAACTTTGAGTGTTGGTATTGCTTTTCTTGGACAGGTGGTGAAGATGCTTGAACCCCGCGGTTGCAGGGTGCTTGCAGAATGGCCCCATTCACTTGGAGGGGCTGTGTTTGACAGGCAATATGTCCACTGAAAGCACCAGGGGGTACAATTCATGCCGTGGCACCAAAGCCAAGTGCCGCGGAAAATGTACACTCTTACCTACTGCAGCTAAAGGGTGTAGCAGCCAGTGGGATGGTATAAGCACCCACCCAACCATGGGGTTGTTCTGCCCCCCAGCCTCACGCTTGAACGAGCCCTTAGATCAGCGTTTATAAATGGTTGGACCAGGGTCTGGACCCGGAACGAGTGACTCCCCCATCCAGACCATCATCCCGCCAGTCTGCAGCACCGGATCCTAACAATCAAGGACGTCACTTGTGCCCCTCACCCTGCAGAAAGCTTCTCTGCCCAGTTCCCGACCCCTGCCTGTACAGGTACGCAATTCACACTCTACCAATCTCTAGATGCATTATGATTGATCACAACAGATCTATAAAGGATATTCTGACAGGGGGCACGCTGACGGGGGCACCCTCGATCTGAAGGGGGCACGCTGACGGGGGGGGGGATGCCAATCTTAAGAGGGCACGCTGACGGGGGACGTCCGATCTAAAGGGGGCACGCTGATGGGGTGGGGGGCACGCCTGATCTAAAGGGGGCACGCTGACGGGGTGGGGGGCACGCCTGATCTAAAGAGGGCACGCTGATGGTGGGGGACGCCCGATCTAAAGGGGGCACGCCGACGGTGGGGGACGCCCGATCTAAAGGGGGCACGCCGACGGGGAGACGCCCGATCTAAAGGGGGCACGCCGACGGGGAGACGCCCGATCTAAAGGGGGCACGCCGACGGGGAGACGCCCGATCTAAAGGGGGCACGCCGACGGGGAGACGCCCGATCTAAAGGGGGGACGCCGACGGGGAGACGCCCGATCTAAAGGGGGCACGCCGACGGGGAGACGCCCGATCTAAAGGGGGCACGCCGACGGGGAGACGCCCGATCTAAAGGGGGCACGCCGACGAGGAGACGCCCGATCTAAAGGGGGCACGCCGACGAGGAGACGCCCGATCTAAAGGGGGCACGCCGACGAGGAGACGCCCGATCTAAAGGGGGCACGCCGACAGGGAAACGCCCGATCTAAAGGGGGCACGCCGACAGGGAAACGCCCGATCTAAAGGGGGCACGCCGACAGGGAGACGCCCGATCTAAAGGGGGCACGCCGACGGGGAGACGCCCGATCTAAAGGGGGCACGCCCGATCTAAAGGGGGCACGCCGACGGGGAGACGCCCGATCTAAAGGGGGCACGCTGATGGGGAGACACCCGATCTAAAGGGGGCACCCGATCCTAAGAGGGCATGCCGATGGGGGGAAGCCCGATCTAAAAGGGGGCACGCTGATGGAAGGGGACACCCGATCTAAGGGGGCGCGCTGATGGGGGAACCCGATATACTTTTGATAGCCACACAATGACTACAATCTTTCTGAGTTATAGCATAGAACTTTGGACCATGGCTGTAAGAAAATTTTAGCAACCAGGCTTTCTTGAATGTTAATTCATTACCCCTGCCTTAGATCTGGCAATCTCAGACTTTACAAATGCAAGTCCTAAAGAAAAAACAAAAAACACAGATTCCAATCATTCTCCAGTAACCCCAAAACAAAGACGAAAAATGTAAAAAATTGGGATAAACGTGCACTACTGCTTGTTACAAAATATTTATGTTGGCTCTGAGAAGAGCTGATCGTTAATGTCTTACTTGACATCCCCCTCACACCGGTCCCTGTGACCTCACCTGCTCTGGTTCAGCACCGTTTCCGCCATATTACTACAGAACATGGCCTTGGTGACGTCTCGTTCCTGGACAAACAGCACATAACAGAGGCGACGAGCCAGCCAGCCGCGGTGTCTGCAAAAGAGAACACAGCCAATCAGAGAAGGGGGCGGGTGCGACAATCACCTATTACCTGTGGAGGCTCGGCACTATTACAAAACTAAAAAATGTCCTCGGTCAAATGGTCATCAGATACTAAAACAGAACTTTCTAAATTTAGGTCAATGAAAAAAAAAAAAAAAAAAAAACACACCACATGTGCCAAATTCACAACGTGAAATAAAGACAAAAGTAACAATATGTACCCCAAGGCTATGAAGAAACATTTATAGTGCGGCACAAATTAGAACAAGCTATAAAATGTAAAACATCTGTTATCAGTTCTAAATTAAAATTGTATCCAATGGCAAAACTTTTGTAGTTTTTGGATGAAAGGGTAGGACATTACTAGACTTTTTCCATTTATTTTCGTTTACGAATACATTTTCCGTCAATTTTCGTTATTTTAGTTGATTCGTTAACATACGAATGAACGAACGGTTTAGCGCAATTAACGAATAACGATATTTTCAAAATAACGAATATGGAAAACAACGAAGATACCAAAGAAGAAAGAAACGAAAACATAGAAACAACGAAAATACCGAACCCAAAAAAAAAAAATTATTACGAAAAACAAAATGAACGAAAATGCAAACTTACTAATATTCGAAGACCGAAAAGAAAACAACCGAAATGCTGAACAAAGAATAAACAAAGACAAAGAATAAAAAACGAAAAATAAATTACGAATCTTCGGAAAACGGAAATGAAAACAACGAAAATACAATACTTTCGTTAGTACTGAAATATTTCTGGACGTTGACCAATAGCCACTGAGCGCTGTCCCTTTCCTCTGAAGAGGTTTGTTCCTTCCCCCAATGAGCTTCTTTCTCATTACCTCCTGGCTCCTTGTGTCTTTTTCTGTGTTAGACTGCAGTGCATCTCATTTCTAGATTTGTATTTGTAATATCTGACATATTTTAGTTTTCTTCTACGTCAGACTTCATTCTAGACCGGGTGTGTGTGCTAACTAAGACAGTCAAGTCAATCACAGTAAAGTACGAATTACAAAATTACGACGAGTAGTGTGTCGAATAAACGTAAAATGTATTCTAACAGAATTACGAATGCAATAAAATCTACAAAAGTACGTTTTTACAATCAAAGGAAACTAGACATGAAAATACGAATGATCATAAAGCAACGAAAATACGAATGCGGCATGATGGAAAATATAATGTAAATACGAATTGCAAAACAACGAAAATTAAACTAACGTAAAAACAAAGGAACGAATAAAATCATTTTAAAAATACGAACGCGGCAGAATACAAAATATAACGAAAATACGAATCTCGATTCAACGAAAAATAAACAGGAAAAAACGGAAACGGAAAAAAAAAAAGTGTTACGAAAATACTAAAGAGTACAAATACGATGCACATGTCTAGACGTTACATCCTCTGCCAGGTTTTTAACCACTTGCTGACGGCCGTACGACTTTGTACGGCCTCAGCGCGGCTCCCAATCTCTAACAGGCCGTCTTTTTACGGCCTCCCCTTTTCGCGTTCCCCGCGCGCGCTCCCGAGCGCGCAGCGGGGAACTGCTGTGCTGGCCGTGTCCCTTGGAAACAGCCAGTCACAGATCGCCGTGAACGGCCAATCGGAGCGGCCATTTCCTAGGCGATCTGTGCGGCCAATGAGAGATGATCTCATATGTTTACATATGAGATCATCTCTCATTCCCGGCTCTCGCAGACAGCGGTGCTGTCAGGGGAGAGAGGAGACGGATCTGTGTCTCTTGTACATAGAGACACAGATCGGTCACCCCCCCAGTCACCCCCCTTCCCCCACAGTTAGAACACTATATAGGGAATACATTTAACCCCTTCCTCACCCCCTAGTGTTAACCCCTTCCCTGCCAGTCACATTTATACAGTAATTAGTGCATATTTATAGCACTGATTGCAGTATAAATGTGAATGGCGCCAAAAATGTGTCAAAAGTGTCCGATGTGTCCGCCATAACGTCGCAGTCCCAATAAAAATCGCAGATCGCCGCCATTTCTAGTAAAAAAAAAGCAATTATACAGTAATTAGTGCATATTTATAGCACTGATTGCAGTATAAATGTGAATGGCGCCAAAAATGTGTCAAAAGTGTCCGATGTGTCCGCCATAACGTCGCAGTCCCAATAAAAATCGCAGATCGCCGCCATTTCTAGTAAAAAAAAAAAAAAAAAAAAAAAAAAAATAATAATTCTGTCCCTTATTTTGTAGGCGCTATAACTTTTGCGCAAACCAGTCGCTTATTGCGATTTTTTTTTTTTACTAAAAATATGTAGAATACGTATCGGCCTAGACTGAGGATAGAAAAAAAACGTAAAAAAAAAAATTGAGCTATTTATTATAGCAACAAAGTAAAAATATTTTATTTTTTTTCAAAATTGTCGCTCTATTTTTGTTTATAGCGCAAAAAATAAAAACCGCAGAGGTGATCAAATACCACCAAAAGAAAGCTCTATTTGTGGGGAAAAAAGGATGTTAATTTTATTTGGGAGCCACGTCGCACGACCGCGCAATTGTCAGTTAAAGCGACGCAGTGCCGAATCGCAAAAAGTCCTCTGGTCAGGAAGGGGTTTAAGTGCCCAGTAAGGAAGTGGTTAATGCTCTCTTTTTGAACAGGTAACCATTGTCACCAAGATTACAAATGATGGAAATCCAAAATGTTGTGGTCACCAGAACAGGAAAGAGAAAACGTTCTTGTTGCGTCTACAGAACAGGAAGTAAACGGTAACCTCCCCAAAGACATCAGTCAATACCCCAACCCCCATAAGGAAATTTCAAGCTTTATGAAATGATCACAGCACCTGCCTCAGTACCCCTCTCAAGAGTCATCAGACCTGATGCAAGCAGTGGGCTGGCTCTTGGGAGGAGTTATGCAAATTTTAAATATGTCCTGATGGATGGGGGGGGGGGGGGCGGGGCACTCTGGAGGAGTAGGCATTCCTAGACAGACTGTTTTGGCATACAGACCACCCTAGGTAGTGCCCACAAATGATACAGAGCCTCCATGATTGAAGAACTGAAATCCAATAAATTAAATGGGTCAGGATGGCGTCCCCCCATCAGGAAAAAAGGCAGGCTCTGTCTTACTGCAGTCTAATGCTCGCGAGAAGCTTTCTGGGGAAGAGCGAGCTATATGACGCGGCATGTCCTCCAGCCAGGAAATAAAGGGGGGCCCTGTTTGACTTGCTGCAGCTTCTAATGCACACTGTGAGAAGCTCAGAGTGTGCAGTGAAATCAGAGTAAGCCGTTTAAGTCCAGGGGAGGAGCCGGTACAACTGCGCAAGAGAAGGCCGGAGGTCAGATTTAAAGAGGAACTGCAGTCTGCTCACATAACTTGTAATAAAAACATCTTTGACATTCTGAAGCTTCCCTCCAACCACTTTGCATATTATTTTATATATACGGCGATTCTGTACTTGCCAAAAATCTCCCTCTACTGAGTCTGGCAGCAGCCATTTTAACTGTGGGCAGCTGAAGCTGCTGCCTGTTCACTTCCTGGATTTACAGAGACACACACCTCCAGCTCTTATTGGCCTTCTTATGACTCATCCCCCCTCCCTTCCTGGAAAACTCTCATGAGAGAGAAAGCTGTGTATGATGTCATAAGCCTAGGCCAATGACCAGACAAGAAACAGGAAGTGGGTTGTATAAGGTATTTGCTGGCAGAAAAAAAATGTTTTACTATCCAAATTTAAAATAATAAGGGCAGAAGATTTATTAGATGGAAAGATGAATGAAGGCTCTCTTTAAGTTGCTGAGTTTGTCATTCCATCAGCCCCCTCCTTTCACTCTATGGCAGAGCAGGCTGAAGTCCGCTCTCTGCCGACGTCAGAAGTCGGTCCAGGCACCATGTCATCCCAACCATGGAGTCGGGATCCACCAGATCCTTGGACGGAACACCCGGCCTGGTCATTAGGATGTAAATCCTTCCAGGGCTGAAGTGGTTAAAGATATCTGATGTATTTTCTTTTTTTTTTTTATATATTCTTAATGGACTCCCGCTGACATTCTAAAAGTTTATGTCAATATTTGAAAAGAACGTCACCGTCTGAACAAACATCAGTCTGTGGACCCGTACCAGGCAGTGACTTGTGTGTAGGGTTATATGAGGAGGTATAGAAGGCTATACCTTTATATCAACAAACACACACCTCTGCATATGGGCGGGGAGAACACACAACTGACAATTAATACAGCCTTAACGCAACTGTTCTTCTCTGTTTCACACAAAAGTATTCCTCAAAGCTTTTCTCCAACTTTGAAAAAATAAAAATATTATATATTTTTATAAATGTAAATGTATTTTTTGTAATAGACCAACACAAAGTGGCACATAATTGCGAAGTGGAAGGCTTGAATGATAATTGTTTTCTTTTTATTTTTTACAAATAAATATGTGAAAAGTGTGGGGTGCATTTGTATTCAGTCCCCTTTACTCTGATACCCCTAACTAAAATCTAGTGGAACCAATTGTCTTCAGAAGTCACCTAATTAGGAAACAGAGTCCACCTGTGTGTCATTTAATCTCAGTATAGATACAGCTGTTCTGTGAAACACTCTGAGGTTTGTTAGAGAACTTTAATGAACAAACAGCAACATGAAGGCCAAGGAACACACCAGACAGGTCAGGGATAGGGTTGCCAACTCATCCCTTTAAAACAGAACACATATTAATTACACAGGTTCTGAGGCTAATTTAATGCAAATAAGGCACCAAGTGAGTTTAATTACCTCCTTAATCAGCCACAGAACCTGTGTAATTAATATGTGTTCTGTTTTAAAGGGATGAGTTGGCAACCCTAGTCAGGGATAAAGTTCTGGAGAAGTGCAAGGGCTCTTTCAGATGGGCGGCCGGGCCGTTCATGTCCACCTGACAGGTTTTTTTTGCGGACCTGAACGGGCGCTCTGTGCTCCTCTATGGAGCCGCGGATGTCAGCGGTAACATGCCCGCTGACATCCGACCCGCTCCGATTTGCCAAAGTGTGACGGAGGAAAAACCTACTTTTCCCATCCGTCTGGCGGATCGGATCAGGTGAACACGGAGAGACGGTCCGTGTTCATCCGATCCCCCCCATAGGGGAGTGTGCGGGGACCGCCCTGTCATCCACCGGCTCAGCGGGGATCAACAGAGCGATCCCCGCTGAGCAAGCGGAGGTTCACGGGGCAGATCATTACTGATCCGCCCCGTGTGAAAGGGGCCTAAAGCAGGGTTAGGTTAGAAAAAAAATCCCAAGCTTTGAACATCTCATAGAACTCTGTTCAATCCATCATCCAAAAATATGAAAAAGTATGTTACAACTGCAAACCTACCAAGACATGGCCGTCCACCTAAACTGACCGGCCGGGCAAGGAGAGCATTAATCAGAGAAGCAGACAAGAGGCCCATGGTAACTCTGGGGAGCTGCAGAGATCCACAGCTCAGGTGGGAGAATCTGTCCACAGGACAACTATTAGTCGTGCTCCACAAATGTGACCTTTATGGAAGAGTGGCAAGAAGAAAGCCATTGTTGAAAGAAAGTCATAAGAAGTCCTGTTTGCAGTTTGTCAAAAGACATGTGGGGGACACAGCAAACGTGGAAGAAGGTGCTCTGGTCAGATGAGACCAAAATTTTACTTTTTGGCCTAAAAGCAAAACACTATGTGTGGCAGAAAACCAACACTGCACATCACCCTGAACACACCATCCCCACTGTGAAACATGGTGGTGGCAGCATCATGTTGTGGGGATGCTTTTCTTCGCCAGGGACAGGGAAGTTGGTCAGAGTTGATGGGAAGATTGATGGAGTCAAATACAAGGCAATCTTATAAGAAAACATGTTAGAGTCTGAAAAAGACTTGAGACTGGGGCGGAGGTTCACCTTCCAGAAGGACAACGACCCTAAACATACAACCAGAGCTACAATGGAATGGTTTAGATCAAAGCATATTCATGTGCTAGAATGGCCCAGTCAAAGTCCAGACCTAAATCCAATAGAGAATCTGTGACAAGACTTGAAAATTGCTGTTCACAGACGCTCTCCATCCAATCTGACAGTGCTTGAGATATTTTGCAAAGAAGAATGGGCAAAAATGTTCCTCTCTAGATGTGCAAAGCTGGTAGAGACATCCCCAAAAAGATTTGCAGCTGTAATTGTAGTGGAAGGGGATTCTACAAAGTATTGACTCCGGGGGCTGAATACAAATACACACCACACTTTTCACTTTAAAAAAAAAAAAAAAAAAAAAAAAATGAACTATTTATCATTTTTCCTTCCACTTCACAATTATGTGCCACTTTGTGTTGGTCCATCACATAAAATCCCAATAAAATACATTTATGTTTTTAGTTGTAACATGACAAAATGTGAAAAATTTCAAGGGGTGTGAATACTTTTTCAAGGCATTAATTTTATATATAAATAAATATACACACACACGCTAGATTACCAAAAGTATTGTGACACCTGCCTTTACACGCACATGAACTTTAATGGCATCCTTTGCAGCTATAACAGCTTCAACTCCTCTGAGAAGGCTGTCCACAAGGTTTAGGAGTGTGTCTATGGGAATGTTTCACCATTCTTTTTTTAAAAGCACATTTGTGAGGTCAGGCACTGCCTCATTGTGAAAGGGGTCTAAATGAGGGAAGTTTAACCACTTAAAGGGGTTGTAAAGGATTTTTTTTTGCCCCTAAATAGCTTCCTTTCCCTTAGTGCAGTCCTCCTTCACTTACCTCCTCCTTCCATTTTGCTTTTAAATGTCCTTATTTCTTCTGAGAAATCCTCACTTCCTGTTCTTCTGTCTGTAACTACATGCAGTAATGCAAGGCTTTCTCCCTGGTGTGGAGAAAGCCTATTGAGGGGCGAGCAGGCAAGTCAGGACACTCTCTACTTTGCAGAGAAAGGAGCTGTGTGTTAGTGGGTGTCCTGACACTCCTGCTCGCCCCCTCAAGAGGCTTTCTCCACACCAGGGAAGAAGCCTCGCTTTACGGTGTGTAATTACAGACAGAAGAACAGGAAGTGAGGACTTCTCAGAAGAAATAAGGACATTTAAAAGCAAAATGGAAGGATGAGGTAAGTGAAGGAGGACTGCACTAAGGTAAAGGAAGCTATTTAGGGAAAACATTTTTTACCTTTACAACCCCTTTAAAGACTAAACCTTTTTCTGACACTTGTTGCTTACAGGTTAAAATCTGTAATTTTTGCTTGAAAATTACCAAGAACCCCCAAACATTATATATATATATATATATATATATATATATATATATATATATATATATATATATATATATATATATATAAATATATAATATAACACACATACACACATTTTTTTTTTTTTTTTTTTTTTAACAGGGACTATAGAGAATAAAGTAGCGGTCGTTGCAATATCTTATGTCACACCGTATTTGCGCAGTGGTCTATCACACGCAATTATTAGGGAACAAATACACTTCAATAAAAAAACACAGTAAAGTTAGCCCAATGTTTTTGTACAATGTGAAAGTTTTTACGCCGCGAGAATCGTGATCCTCATTTTATCCAGAATCCATACAGACACACATAAAAAGAAACAAACACACGCATATTGTTTTACAAACAAACACTTAAAGCCAAAATCCTTACAGCTAATAGAAAAATAAGACGCTTATACTTGAGCCGTTTTGCTTCCAAATGATTTGTATTTTGGATCATCCAGTCCTGAAATTTACACAGCTCCGCCACACAGAACACCCTGGGAAAGAGACCTGATTTTTCTTTGCAGTTAGGCAGCACACAAAGGCCTTGGCTCCCGCCCCCCCCCCCCCCCATCCCCATCACACAATTGAAAGACCTATTAATATTTACTATGGTGGTAGTGCTGGGTGGAGGGGGTGGGGGGACTGGGATGTCCTTAGAAAGGGCCAAATTGCTTTCTTGGCATTTTTCCTGAATATCAATTTTGGCAACTTTATTATTCATGAAGTTGTTCCGGGAAATTCCATCTCTCGTCTTTCCTGAAACTTGAAATCTACTGTCGTTGGCCCGGATTCACAAAGCACTTACGCCGACGTATCTCGAGATACGCCGCGTAAGTATGCGCCATCGTATCTATGCGCCGTGCCCATAAACTGAGATACGCCCGAAAATAGGCTTCATCCGACCGACGTAAATTTCCTACGCCGGCGTATCGTGGGCGCATATATTTACGCTGGGCGCATTTGCCGCTCCCATTGATTTACTATGCACATATGCAAATGAGGGAGATACGGCGATTCACGATTGTAGTTGCGCCCAGTGCATAATATACGCGGTTTGCATAAGTCGTACGTCCGGCGTAAAGTTATTCCTCATATAGGAGGCGCAACCCATGCAAAGGTATGGACCAGGGAACACAGCCGTCGTATTTTACGTTGTTTACGTTGTACATGAATATGACTAGGCGTAGGTTACTTTCAAGTCATAGGCAGTGATCCAGCGTATCTTAGGGAGTAGTTCCGACGCACTGGGATGCGGCCACAGGACGGCGCATGCGCCATTCATTTTAAAGGGGTTTTCCACCCATTTTTTAAGTTTATTAAAAGTCAGCAGCTACAAAAAGTGTAGCTGCTGGCTTTTAATAAACAGACACTTACCTCCGCTCCTCGCCCCCCCTCGCCGGCCGGCGTCTTCATTCTCAGTGTGGGCACCCGGCAGTGACAGCTTTCGGCTTCACGGCCGGGCACCCACTGCGGCGCCGTCCGATTGGACAGGCGCTCGCCTACAGGGAGGGGCTGTGAAAAGGCGATTAAGCTAATCGCCTTTCCAGCCATTCGACGGAAGGAGGAAGTGGGACAGGAAGTCCCCTTCTCCTGAAGCCCCCACTCCCCCCCCCCAAAAAAAACATGCCAAATGTGGCATGTAAGGGGGCGAGCAGTGGGTTAAGCGGAAGTTCCATTTTTAGGTGGAACTCCGCTTTAAGTACTTCTATGGTGCTTGCCCCATCATTTGCATGGGGTCACGCCTCATTAGCATGGCTCACGCCCACTTCCTACGCTGGCTTACGCCAAGGAAACCCAGCGTATCTTTAAGAGCGAGTGGGAGCAAGTGCTTGGTGAATCCAGTGCTTGCCTCTGTGCGCTGCGTCGACGTAGCGTATATTAGATACACTACGGCGGCATAAGTATGCGCCGATGTATGTTAATCCGGGCCTATGTATATATAGACTTTCCGTGCAGAGGAAGGGGAGGGGGCGTGCCTGACAAGATTGCTTAGATTAAAGAATGCACTGGGCAGTGTGGTCAGATTCTGGCGATATATATTTAGTCAATGTGTGAGGTCTATAAAAGCAGTTAGTCACTGAATATCTATTTCTGTAACTTTAACTGGGCTTTAATGTACACATATTTTTTTTTTGTTAACAGAAAGTATCAATGACCACGATGTATTGCACACGGACAAAAATAAACCTCCCTGTCCTTCTGCCCCTCCTACCTCACACTTATTGAAAATTGGAACTGCAGTGTAAATACAACAGTTGTAGAAACTGCTGTTGTTGAAAAAAAAAAGGCATCTTACACAGTGTTTATAAACATTGTTTAGACCAGAGGTAAAAAGATACAAAGTAACATTGTTGCTTTTGTATCTACACCATTTCATTCACCTGCAGATCAAAAGAGACGAGCTTCCTTTATTTGCATAATATGTAAACAGGTAAAACTATCACTATACAACCCCCTACTAACCCTTCGTTTACCCTAATCAGCCGTAATGAACCCCTTCTCCCCTTTTTATTTACTTGCTGATTTTTTTTATTTCTATTTTTCTAACCTTTAATATTATTTAAATCCTTTTTATTTTTTTCAGTGTCTCATTAGGAATAAGCGCAAAAGTTGAAAAAACAAACACTCTCCTAAAGAAGTTGTGAAGGCTGAAGGTTTTGTATCTTAATGCATTTGATGCATTAAGATAAAACACCTGTGTGTAGCAAGCCTCCCCAGCACCCTCTAATACTTACCTGAGCCCCATCAATCTCCAGCGATGTCCACAAGTCCCTCGGCCATCCGGGACTCTCCTCCTGATTGGCTGAGACACAGCAGCGATGCCATTGGCTCCCATGGCTATGCACATGGCTATGCACAGACATCTCCCCCCACTGTAATATCCACAGACATCTCCCCCTGTAATATCCACAGACATCTCCCCACTGTAATATCCACAGACATCTCCCCCACTGTAATATCACAGACATCTCCCCCACTGTAATATCCACAGACATCTCCCCCACTGTAATATCCACAGACATCTCCCCCACTGTAATATCCACAGACATCTCCCCCACTGTAATATCCACAGACATCTCCCCCCTGTAATATCCACAGACATCTCCCCCACTGTAATATCCACAGACATCTCCCCCCACTGTAATATCCACAGACATCTCCCCCACTGTAATATCCACAGACATCTCCCCCACTGTAATATCCACAGACATCTCCCCCACTGTAATATCCACAGACATCTCCCCCACTGTAATATCCACAGACATCTCCCCCACTGTAATATCCACAGACATCTCCCCCACTGTAATATCCACAGACATCTCCCCCACTGTAATATCCACAGACATCTCCCCCACTGTAATATCCACAGACATCTCCCCCACTGTAATATCCACAGACATCTCCCCCACTGTAATATCCACAGACATCTCCCCCACTGTAATATCCACAGACATCTCCCCTGTAATCCACAGACATCTCCCCCACTGTAATATCCACAGACATCTCCCCCACTGTAATATCCACAGACATCCCCCCCACTGTAATATCCACAGACATCTCCCCCACTGTAATATCCACAGACATCTCCCCCCACTGTAATATCCACAGACATCTCCCCCACTGTAATATCCACAGACATCTCCCCTGTAATCCACAGACATCTCCCCACTGTATAGGAAGGCCGCCGCCGGTGTACCAAGATGGCTGCCGCTCCGGGAGTTAGGCTGAAGCTGCGGCCTTTCCTATGGCCGAGGCAGCAGTGGAGCTCTGCGGATCACGTGGTGTGCCGATCCGAATATGGTGACCCGTTCGGATCACGGATCATTTACGATCCGTTGCATCACTAGTACCGATCAAAAAAAATTACGATTAATCAAGGAATTAATCTTTAAATTTCCACAGCCCTAATTATATAGGGGGCATAAGGGTATAAGAGCTGAAGCTGATAACAGGGGCCCCAGCAAGCAAGAGCCCAGAACTATGACTGCACATCATTCACACTATTTGGAGCATTCATGAAAGATTAAAAATGACAGACGAGACGCTCACATGATCCTTTGTCCCCTTCCTAGTGTGACATGTTCAATGACAATCTCAGAATCAAGTGACGGGGAAACGTTGGCTCGATGATACAAGAGGAGGCCGTGTAAGACAAGTAGTCCTCCGTGTATCCAGAAATACATCAGACAGCTGAGGGATCTCCATTATATAGAAGGCAGCACAGGATCACTTATAAGCCAAGTATAGTAGATTTTTATTTAGCACGGCTTCCAGTTATTTATCTCAAAGTCATTTTAAATTAAACTTTCACATTTGTACCAGATTCCTCATCCTTTTTTGTTATTGTATTAAATAATTAGCTTTTATTACATCACGTTACTGTAATGAAGGATGTCCCACAAACTGCAGGATTCTGTAGAAATCTTTACTGCAGGCGGTCCTCTTCCCGCTGCACAGCTTCCCCGCAGGGACGCCCTGTCCTCTTCCCGCTGCACAGCTTCCCCGCAGGGACGCCCTGTCCTCTTCCCCCTGCACAGCTTCCCCGCAGGGACGCCCTGTCCTCTTCCCCCTGCACAGCTTCCCCGCAGGGACGCCCTGTCCTCTTCCCGCTGCACAGCTTCCCCGCAGGGACGCCCTGTCCTCTTCCCGCTGCACAGCTTCCCCGCAGGGACGCCCTGTCCTCTTCCCCCTGCACAGCTTCCCCGCAGGGACGCCCTGTCCTCTTCCCCCTGCACAGCTTCCCCGCAGGGACGCCCTGTCCTCTTCCCCCTGCACAGCTTCCCCGCAGGGACGCCCTGTCCTCTTCCCCCTGCACAGCTTCCCCGCAGGGACGCCCTGTCCTCTTCCCCCTGCACAGCTTCCCCGCAGGGACGCCCTGTCCTCTTCCCCTGCACAGCTTCCCCGCAGGGACGCCCTGTCCTCTTCCCGCTGCACAGCTTCCCCGCAGGGACGCCCTGTCCTCTTCCCGCTGCACAGCTTCCCCGCAGGGACGCCCTGTCCTCTTCCCGCTGCACAGCTTCCCCTGCAGGGACGCCCTGTCCTCTTCCCGCTGCACAGCTTCCCCTGCAGGGACGCCCTGTCCTCTTCCCGCTGCACAGCTTCCCCTGCAGGGACGCCCTGTCCTCTTCCCGCTGCACAGCTTCCCCGCAGGGACGCCCTGTCCTCTTCCCGCTGCACAGCTTCCCCGCAGGGACGCCCTGTCCTCTTCCCGCTGCACAGCTTCCCCGCAGGGACGCCCTGTCCTCTTCCCGCTGCACAGCTTCCCCGCAGGGTCGCCCTGTCCTCTTCCCGCTGCACAGCTTCCCCGCAGGGACGCCCTGTCCACTTCCCGCTGCACAGCTTCCCCGCAGGGACGCCCTGTCCACTTCCCGCTGCAGAGCTCCACTGCAGGGACGCCCTGTCCACTTCCCACTGCAGGGACGCCCTGTCCACTTCCCACTGCAGGGACGCCCTGTCCACTTCCCACTGCAGGGACGCCCTGTCCACTTCCCACTGCAGGGACGCCCTGTCCACTTCCCACTGCAGGGACGCCCTGTCCACTTCCCACTGCAGGGACGCCCTGTCCACTTCCCACTGCAGAGCTTCACTGCAGGGACGCCCTGTCCACTTCCCACTGCAGAGCTTCACTGCAGGGATGCTCTGCACCAGGAAGGGGACAGGGCAGGCCTGCAGTGAAGTGAAGCAGCAGGAAGGGGACAGGGTAAGGAATCCAACTGTTTAAACATCATAGCACAACCTTCATTAAAAAAAAAATTGCTTTAAAGTATCAGCCACGCAGGGAGTGCATTGATTTTAATGAGTCAGCCATCTCACAGATCTGCAGCGCAAAAAGTAGCAGTAAAAGCATAGCCATAGCCAGTAATGTAATGAGCAGACTGTCCGCCTCCATGCAGGTTTCAAATCATTAAAGTAAATCTGCACTCCAGGCAAACAGCTCAATACACAAAGGGGGCGGTTTTACCTGCCAAATGATTTGTAATTCTGTTCATCCAGCCCAGAGATTTACACAGCTCTGCCACATAGTGTGGCCTTGCTTGGCAGGGCAGGAGACCTATCTGCTGCAGTTCAACAACACTTACAGGTCTGGTCTCTCCCCCAAACTGTGCCTGGAAAGGAGAAAAAGCAGCGCAATGAACTCATCCGTCACTCTGCGCTCTCCTCCTACCAGCATGATAATGAATTCAGATCCTAATAAAAGGTAGTTCAGGATTTGACAAAAAGGAATAGAAAGTGTTTTCGGGTCTTTGGAATAAAGTTCTCTTTTTATGTTTTCAGGCTTCCGCTAAAAGCAAGAAAAGCGCTCACCTGGTGTGCGTCTCATTAATGTAGATGACATTCCGCAGACCTAAGGAGGGGATGCTGGGATTGTAGAATTTATCCTGCAACAAAACAAAACCAATGAGCATTTTATTATTATTTTAAGTGATAAGCGCTTTACGTGGAACTTCAGCTAAACGTACAGTTGACATACATAGATTAGAGAAGATTTAGCAGCCCAGATATGTGGAAAGGGGGTTTTTTGTCCCTGTCTCCAGCAACATTATCAGCAAGAAGCAACTACACTCATAGCAAGCCATGCCATTGCTATAGGGCCCCCAGACGCACGGGGGGGGGGGCAGATGCACGGGGGGGGGGGGGCAGTGCTATCATTACAGCATCAGATAGCAGTAGTATTTGGCACGTAATATATAACAAAATGTATAGATCAGTGGTTCTCAACCTTCTAGTGCCATGACCCCTTAATAAAATTTCCCAGGTTGTGGGAACCCCTAACAGTAAAATTATTTTCGTAGCATGGGTGGTCAACACC